>NC_046172.1:5405913-5413869 GCF_011064425.1 Rattus rattus | reverse complement strand
GAATGCTTCACTCCTTCTTTAAAAGGGGAACAAGAATACCCTTGGCAGGGAATAGAGAGGCAAAGATTAAAACAGACACAGAAGGAACACCCATTCAGAGCCTGCCCCACATGTGGCCCATACATATACAGCCACCCAATTAGACAAGATGGATGAAGCAAAGAAGTGCAGGCCGACAGGAGCCGGATGTAGATCTCTCTTGAGAGACACAGCCAGAATACAGCAAATACAGAGGCGAATGCCAGCAGCAAACCACTGAACTGAGAATAGGACCCCCGTTGAAGGAATCAGAGAAAGAACTGGAAAGCTTGAAGGGGCTCGAGACCCCATATGAACAACAATGCCAAGCAACCAGAGCTTCCAGGGACTAAGCCACTACCTAAAGACTATACATGGACTGACCCTGGACTCTGACCTCATAGGTAGCATTGAATATCCTAGTAAGATCACCAGTGTAAGGGGAAGCCCTGGGTCCTGCTAAGACTGAACCCCCAGTGAACGTGATTGTTGGGGGGAGGGCGGCAATGGGGGGAGGATGGGGAGGGGAACACCCATAAAGAAGGGGAGGGAGAGGGGTTAGGGGGATGTTGGCCCGTAAACCGGGAAAGGGAATAACAATTGAAATGTAAATAAGAAATAGTCAAGTTAATAAAAAAAAAAAAAAGAATTGCAGGTTTAGTTGATGATGATGTTTTGGAGATGGACAAATATATTTAATGCCACTTGTCTGTTCATTCTGTATGGTTAAAATGTTGCCATTCATGTTATATGTATTTTACACCCTCCATTAAGTTTGGCTAGGCAAAGTCAATTAGAAAAAAAGGAAACTAAAGAGCTCTAGAGAGCAAAATGGCATGCATTGGGGGTTTCTTGGCCCAGTCTTAAAAAAAGGATGGCAGTGGCCAGTATAGATATGGTTAATTTAGTGAGACATGGCTCCTGCCTGGAGTTCAAGCTGAGTCTTGAATGACATCATTAAGTATTACTTGAAGAACAGTCATTCAGACTATTATGGTATCATGATCATATTTTGCTCATGATAATACATATGCTTTGGTCACTGTTCTATTGCTGTGAAGAGACACCACGATCATAGAAACTCTTATACAGAAAAACATTTATTTTGGGGCAGGCTTAAAATTTCACAGGTTTATTCCATTATCATCATGAAGTATAGTAGCACACAGACAGACTTGGTGCTGGCGAAGAAGCTGAGTGTTCTACATCTGAATCAGAAGGCATCAGGTAGAGAACAGGTTTAAGCATCTCATACCTCAGAGCATCCCCCCACACCTTGACACAATTCTTCCATAAAGGTCAGACCTCCTAATCCTTTCAAATAGTGCCACTCCCTGCTCACTAAATATATAAATCTGTGAGTCTTTGGGGGCCACTCTTATTCAAATCACCACATGTAGCTCTTTTAAACCTTTTTTAAAGTAAGAAAACCCCAAACACAAGATTTTGACACTGTTATTCTTAATACTTTACAGAAATTAACTGGGGCTGGAGAGATGGCTCAATGGTTAAGAGCACTGATCGCTCTTTCAGAGGTCCTGAGTTCAATTCCCAGCAACCACATGGTGGTTCACAACCATCTGTAATGGGATCTGATGCCCTCTTCTGGAGTGTCTGAAGACAGCCACCATGTACTCATATAAATAAAATAAATAAATCTTAAAAATATTTAAAAAAGGGTTGGGGATTTAGCTCAGTGGTAGAGCGCTTGCCTAGGAAGCGCAAGGCCCTGGGTTCGGTCCCCAGCTCCGAAAAAAAAAGAACCAAAAAAAAATATTTAAAAAGAGCATTTACTGCTTTAAAAAAAAGAAGCTAACAAGTGACAGTACATGCTGGCGAGGATGTGGAGAAAGAGGAACACTCCTCCATTGTTGGTGGGATTGCAAACTGGTACAACCACTCTATAAATCAATCTGGAGGGTCCTCAGAAAATTGGAAATAGATATATTTGAAGACTCTGTTACACTTGGGAATATACCCAAAAGTTGCCCCACCAGGCCACAGGGGCACATGTTCCACTATGCTCATAGCAGCCTTATTTATCATCCTGAGAGAAGTAACTCAGACCCAAAGGATATGCACAGTATGTACTCACCGATAAGTGGATATTAGACAAAAAGTTCAGAATACCCATGACACAACTCACAGACCATATGAAACTTAACAATAAGGAAGGCCCAACTATGGATGCTTCAATCCCATGTAGAAGGGGGAACCTCTAGGTGAGGCAGGTGGAGGGAGGGATCTGGGTAGGAGAGGGGGTGGGGGAGGGAAAAGGGGTAACAGGATCAGGTATGGGAGGAGACAGGAGAGAAGCCCAGAGGGCCAGGAGAATGAATAGAAATATGCAGTAGTGTGTGTTTGGGAGGCAGGGGGAACTTCTTTTTTTTGGAGCTGGGGACTGAACCCAGGGCTTTGCGCTTCCTAGGCAAGCGCTCTACCACTGAGCTAAATCCCCAACCCCGGGAACTTCTAGAAAAGTCCCAGATACCAGGGATGTGAAAGGCTCCCAGGACCCAGTGGGGACAACCTTAGCCCAAATGCCCAACAGTGGGTAAATGGACCCTAAGGAGACCACCGTCAGTATATAGACATAGCACCCATTTGAAGTAAGAGGCCACCCACTCATCTTCAAAATTCTTGACCCAGAATTTTTCCTATCTAAAGGAAATACAGGGACAAAACTGGAGCAAAGACTGAAGGATAGGCCATTCAGAGACTGGCCAAACTTGGTATCTAACACATGTGCAGGCACCAAACCCATGATGCCATGTTGTACTTGCAGACAGCAGCAGCAGACTGAGACACTTATAGACAAGCATTGGACTGAGGTTGAGGACCCCTATGGAAGTGTTAGAGAAATGATTGAAGGAGCTGAAGGGGATGACAATCTCATGGGAAGAACAACAATATCAACCAACATGGACACCTGGGAGCTCCCAGAGACTAAGCAAGCAATCAAAAAGCATACATGGGCTGGTCTATGGCTCTTACTACAAATGTAGCAGAGGACTGCCTCGTCTGGGTTCAGTGGGAAAGGATGCGCTTAATCCTGTAGAAACTTGATGCCCTAGGGAAGAGGGATGCTAATGGGGTGAGGTAGGAGTGGGTGGGTGGAGGAACACCCTCTCAGAAACAATGGGGGATAGGGTGAAGAACTCTTGGAGGGGAATCAGGTAGGTGACAGCATTTGGACTGCAAATAAATAAAAATTTAATAAAAAAGAAGCTAACGAGCTATAGCATGATTGTGTTTTACTTTATACCTAATATGCACTCATGAGTGTGTACATAACATGTTCATCTTTCTGGGACTGGCTTACTTTACTCAGGAGATTTTTTTTCCTAGTTCCATCTAGTTGCAAGCAAATTTCATGACGTTATTGTTTTTAATATCTGAGTAATACTCCATTGTGTAAATGTACATTTTCTTTATTCATTCTTCTGTTGACGGTTATCTAGGTTGTTTCCAATTTCTGGCTATTATGAATAAAGCTGATGTGAATATAAGGATTGGGATAACAATGCAACAAAACCTTCATTCTATAGTTTGTCTTGCCTGAAGAGTGTTCTAGGACTGAAACCTAGCAGCAGCATCAAAGAGATCAGGGTAATTTCATCTAGCGACTGATGGAGGCAGATGGAGAGTACCACAGTCAATAATTAGGCACCAGGGAGTCCTGCAGAGGAGGGGGGGAAGAATGGAAGGAACCAAAGGGGTCAGAGTCACCATGAGAACATGCACACGAACCAATTGACCAGGACTCATGAAGGCTTTCAGAGATCAGGGAGCAGATCTAGGTCCTCTGCATGTTATGGTTGAGTAGTTTGGTGTTCTTGTGTGATTCCTAATAATGGGAATAGGGACTCTCTCTGAGTCTTTTGCCTACTTATGGGACCCTTTCCGTCTACTGTGTTGCCCTTTCAACTTTGATGTGATGATATGCACCTAGTTTTATTGTATCTTGTTAAGCTGTGTTTGGTTAATATCTCTGGGAGGCCTGCTCTTTTCTGTGGGGCAGTGTAGGGGGATAGATCTGGGGAGATGGCGGTTGGGGAGAGGCTGGGGGAAAGGGAAGGAGAAAAAAATGTAATCAGGATAATAGTAGTAGTAGTAGTAGTAGTAGTAGTAGTAGTAGTAGTAATAGTAATAATAGTAATAATAATAACAACAACAACAACAACAACAACAACTTCCGGTCTGAACTTGTGCCCTGAGTATACCTTGAGCACTGGCTCCACACCAATTCCCACAACACCAAGGGGAAGCCTGACTCCCAGGTGCTCTAACACACTCAGAATCAGAGGTGCTTTGAAACACAAGATAACAGAAGAAGCTCGGCTCCCAGGAGATCAGACACAACCAGGATCTCAGGATCACAGAATTCTTTAATTATAGGATCACAGAAACAGCTGGACTCTGAGGAGTTCTGACACAACCAGGATCACAGGAGGGACAGGCTCCAATCAGAGACAGTAAGTGCCCGTAACACTAGAGATAACCAGATGGCAAGAGGCAAGTACAAAAACTTAAGCAACAGAAACCAAGGATACTTGGTATCATCAGAACCCAGTTCCCCCACGATAGCAAGCCCTAGATACCACAAAGCACTAGAAAAGCAAGATTTTGATTTAAAACCACAACTCAGGATGATGTTAGAGTATTTTAAGAAGGACATAAATAACTCCCTTAAAGAAATACAGGACCGTGGGGGTGAGAACCGGACTCTCAGAAGCGCGGACAATTCTGAGAGCTCAGGGGAGACTGCCACTTCCTGGCCCAAGAGGAACTTGCCTAGTGACCTCTGGTTATGTGAACTAAGGAGCAGTCAGTGGTAGGAACCTTCTGGTTTTTGCCTGAGCCTAGAGCCAAAAGCCAGTCCCCTGGGGTGCTGACACACCTGAGAGCAGAGGTCAGACCAACTCTTCTGCTCAAATGGACCCGCCTGGAGGCTTCAGGACACACAAATCCAGGAGGAGCTCTCTGTTCCCAGATCTGGCTGAAAGAAAACAGGTCTATAGGAGTGCTGACACACAGGCTTACAGGAGGGTTAACCCGCTCTCAGAGACAGCAAGACCAGCTAACACCAGAGACAACCAGATGGTGAGAGGGAAGCACAGGAAACTACGCAACAGAAAACAACACTACTTGATATCGTCAGAGTCCAGTTTTCCCAACAAAGCAAATACTGGATATCCCAACACACCAGAAAAGCAAGATTTGGATTTAAAATCAAATCTCATGATGATGATAGAGGACTTTAAGGACATAAATAACTTCCTTTAAGAAATACAGGACAACACAGATAAACAAGTAGAAGTTCTTAAAGAAAACAAACAAACAAAAAATCCCTTAAAGAATTACAGGAAAACACAACCAAACAGGTGAAGGAATTGAACAAAACCATCCAAGATTTAAAACTGGAAATAGAAACTATAAAGTAATCACAAAGGGAGACAACCCTGGAGATAGAAAACCTAGTAAAGAGATCAGGAGGCATAGATGCAAGCATCACCAACAGAATACAAGAGATAGAAGAGAGAATCTCAGGGACAGAAGATACCATAGAAAATATTAACACACGCTGTGGTTTGCCCTGGAGTTATCTGTATTTTGATGCTAATTCTGCTGCCCCAAAGATGGCTGCCTAGTCACCCACTCAGGACTCAGGTGACTTCACCAGAACCTTCTCCCCATTTAATTTGTAAAATACAGGTTACAGCAGGTTCAGAATGGAAGCAAATGATCCAAAGAAACAAGCTGGAGTAGCCATTGTAATGTCAAGTAAAATTGACTTTCAACCAAAAGTTATCAAAAAAAGTTAAGGAGGGACACTTCATATCCATCAAAGGAAAAATAGATGAAGATGAACTCTCAATCCTGAATATCTATGCGTCAAATGCAAGGGCTCCTACATTCATAAAAGACACCTTTCTAAAGCTCAAATAGCACCTCACACAAAATTAGTGGGAGATTTCAACACCCCACTCTCATCAATGGACAGATCATGGAAGCAGAAACTAAACAGAGACATAGAAAAACTAACAGAAGTTGTGAACCAAATGGATTTAAGAAAAATTTATAGAACATTTCATCCTAAAACAAAAGAATAAACCTTCTTGTCAGTACCTCATGGTACCTTCTCCAAAATTGACCATATAATCGGTCACAAAACAGGCCTCAACAGATACAAGATTGAAATAATCCCATGCATCCTATCAGATCATCACAGACTAAGGCTAGTCTTCAATAACAACAATAATGACAGAAAACTGACATATATACATGGAAGTTGAACAATGCTCTACTCAATGATAACCCGATCAAGGAAGAAATAATGAAAAGAAATTAAAGACTTCTTAGAATTTAATGAAAATGAAGACAGGACATACCCAAACAAATGGGACACAAAGAAAGCAGTGCTAAGAGGAAAACTCACAGCTCCGAGTGCCTCCAAAAAGAAAATGGAGAGAGCGTACATTAGCAGCTTGACAGCACACCTAAAAGCACTAGAACAAAAAGAAACAATACACCCAGGAGGAGTAGAAGGCAGGAAATAATCAAAAACAGGGTTGAAATCAAACAAGTAGAAAGAAAAGAACTATACAAACAACCAACAAAAACAGGAGCTGGTTCTTTGAGAAAATTAACAAGATAGATAAACCCTTAGTCAGACTAACCAGAGGGCACAGAGAGAGTATTCAAATTAAGAAAATCAGAAATGAAAATGAAAAGAGAACAACAGAATCTGAGGAAATTAAAAAAATCATCAGATCCTACTACAAAAACCTATATTCAACAAAACTTGAAAATCTGGGTGAAATGGACAATTTTCTAGACAGATACCTGGTACCAAAGTTAAATCAGGATCAGATAAAACACCTAAACTGTCTCATATCTCCTAAAAAAATAGAAGCAATCATTAAAAGCCCAGGACCAGATGGGTTCAGTGCAGAACCCTATCAGACCTTCATAGAAGACCTCATTCCCATACTGTCCAAACTATTCCACAAAATAGAAACAGATGAAGCACTACCGAATTCCTTCTATTAAGCCACAATTACTCTTATACATAAACCACACAAAGACCCAACAAAGAGAACTTCAGACCAAATTCCTTTATGAACATCAATGAAAAAATACTCAATAAAATTCTCACAAACTGAATCCAAGAACACATCAAAAGGATCATCCATCATGATCAAGAAGGCTTCATCCTAGGGATGCTGGGATGGTTCAATATATGGAAATCCATTAATAGAACCCACTATATAAACAATCTCAAAGAAAAAAGCCACATGATCATTTCATTAGATGCTGAAAAAATATTTGACAATATGCAACACCCCTTCATGATAAAAGTCTTAAAAAGTTCAGGAATTCAAGGCCCATTCCTAAACATATTGAAAGCAATATGCAGCAATCCAGCAGCCAACATCACACTAAATGGAGAGAAACTTAAAACAGTCCCACTAAAATCAGGGACTAGGCAAGGCTGCCCACTCTCTCCCTACTTATTCAATATAGTACTTGAAGTCCTAGACAGAGCAATCAAACAACAAAAGGAGGTCAAAGGGATACAAATTGGAAAGGAAGAAGTAAACATATCACTATTTGCAGATGATATAATAGGGTACTTAAGTGACCCCAAAAGTTCCACCATAGAATTCTTAAACCTGGTAAACAGTTTCAGCAAAGTGGCTGCATATAAAATTAACTTGAACAAATAAGTAACCTTCCACTCCCAGCTCAAAGGACCAGTAAATATCTTCAACAAAATCATAGAAGAAAACTTCCCTAACCTAAAAAAAGAGATACCCATAGGCATACAAGAAGCCTACAGAACTCCAAATAGATTGGACCAGAAAAGAAACACCTCCCGTCACATAATAGTCAAAACACCAAACGCACAAAATAAAGAAAGAATATTAAAAGCAG
>NC_046172.1:5235463-5405813 GCF_011064425.1 Rattus rattus | reverse complement strand
CAAATAACCCTATTAAAAAATGGGGTTCAGAGCTAAACAAAGAATTCACAGCTGAGGAATGCCAAATGGCTGAGAAACACCTAAAGAAATGTTCAACATCTTTAGTCATCAGGGAAATGCAAATCAAAACAACCCTGAGATTTCACCTCACACCAGTGAGAATGGCTAAGATCAAAAACTCAGGTGACAACAAATGCTGTGGAGGATGTGGAGAAAGAGGAACACTCCTCCATTGTTGGTGGGATTGCAGACTGGTACAACCATTCTGGAAATCAGTCTGGAGATTCATCAGAAAATTGGACATTGAACTGCCTGAGGATCCAGCTATACCTCTCTTGGGCATATACCCAAAAGATGCCCCAACATATAAAAAAGACACGTGCTCCACTATGTTCATCGCAGCCTTATTTATAATAGCCAGAAGCTGGAAAGAACCTAAATGCCCTTCAACAGAGGAATGGATACAGAAAATGTGGTATATCTACACAATGGAATATTACTCAGCTATCATAAACAATAACTTTATGAAATTCATAGGCAAATGGATGGAACTGGAAAATATCATCCTGTGTGAGGTAACCCAATCACAGAAAAACACACATGGTATGTGCTCATTGATAAGTGGCTATTAGCCTAAATGCTTGAATTACCCTAGATTCACAGAACACATGAAACTCAAGACGGATGATCAAAATGTGAATGCTTCATTCCTTCTTTAAAAGGGGAACAAGAATACCCTTGGCAGGGAATAGGGAGGCAAAGATTAAAACAGACACAGAAGGAACACCCATTCAGAGGCTGCCCCACATGTGGCCCATACATGTACAGCCACCCAATTAGACAAGATGGATGAAGTAAAGAAGTGCAGGCTGACAGGAAGCAGATGTAGATCTCTCCTGAGAGACACAGCCAGAATACAGCAAATACATAGGCGAATGCCACCAGCAAACCACTGAACTGAGAACAGGACTCCGTTGAAGGAATCAGAGAAAGGACTGAAAAGAGCTTGAAGGGGCTTGAGACCCCATAAGAACAACAATGCCCAAACCAGAGCTTCCAGGGACTAAGCCACTACCCAAAGACTATACTTGGACTGACCCTGGGCTCCAACCTCATAGGAGCAAGGAATAGCCTAGTAAGAGCAGCAGTGGAAGGGGAAGCCCTTGATCCTGCTAAGACTGAACCCCCAGTGAACGTGATTGTTGGGAGGAGGGTGGTAATTGGGGGACAATGGGGAGGGGAACACCCATACATAAGGTGAGAGGGAGGGGTTAGGGGGATGTTGGCCAGGAAACAGGGAAAGGGAATAACAATCAAAATGTAAATAAGAAATACTCAAGTTAATAAAGAAAAAAAATGTACTCTTTTCCCTATAATATACCTACTGTCATATCCTTATAGACTTCATTAATTAGGAGTTAGATCCATTGCTTAAATTTTGTAGTACTTTGTTTTACATTTCTGGTACTTGAAGAAAATGTAATGAGCACATTATTTGAACTAGAATTAAGATATTGCATAAATATACATTTATCCTGTTTATTATACAGTTCTTAACTCTTTGGATACTCTGTGCTAAAAAAGCTTTAGGGGAATGCATTTACTTGAGTAATTACTATCAACATCATGGTTTGGGTGACTCTTGCTTTAAGACCATTTGCTGTGGCAGAATTTTCAAGGATTCCTGCATTGGAGTGACCTGGGGAGGCTTATTAAAAGAGCACATTTCTGGGCCTTACTCCAGACTGGCTTGAGCTGAATCTTAGAATGTACATTTTAATCAAGTTACTCTGATAATTCTTGGGAATCCAAAATTCATTGTATTAAAGGGAACTTTGCTTTTATAAGTCTCCCATGACAGTACATGCAACATGCAGATGTGTAGAGAGTGGCAAATTCAATAACACCCTTAATCTCTAAGTCCAACAAACAAAAGCAGTCAACTGGGAACAACAGGTAGGACAGAGCCAGAAGAATACCTTAGGGTCTGCTTTATGCGAAGATGGTACTTACGATTTGGTTCTTGGAGGAACTGTATTTTATCTTTGTAATAATTGAATAATAGTAGCACAAAGATAAATATCTAGCAGCCAATAGATTTAACATAGCATCATATACAGGATAAATGCTTATTTAAGCATTATTTTAATTCTAGTCCAGTGCTTAATAAATATTAAATGTTATCTGTTCTAAGCATTGACAGATATCTAAGACTCCCAGAAACTTTGAAAGGTTGATACAATCATGTGCAATTCACAGATGAGGAAACTAAGGTACAGAAACTTAACTAGATCACACAGTCAGAGGGAAAGCAAGCTGAGTTTTCACGTTCAGGCAAGCCATATGTCAAGGCTACACATGTGACCACAAAGCCTTGTGTCAGATAAGATCTATTCTGAGAAAACAAATAGTGATCTCTGAACTTACCAAGAGAGTAAACAAGAGGCATGCTTAGCATGTTCCTTTCATCAGTGAAAACTGGGAATTCATTGAAATTCTTTTATGTACCTAGCACTGTTTTAGCCTCTGAGTATAGACAGGTGAAAAAAGTGGCCTGACTTTGAACTCAAGGATCCCCTTAAAGAATCATGAACTGCATCAACATACATATATCCACATACATTTACACCTCAGGGTATTACTACTTTGAGTACATCTACAACAGTGAGTCTGATATAGATAGGTCACCATGAAGATGGCTCCATGATGTCTGGGTATTATTCAAGCTGAGTTTAACTGAAGCATGTATACACATACACAGAAAAGAGAGAGAAGAGAGAGAGAGAGACAGAGAGAGAGAGAGAGAGAGAGAGAGAGAGAGAGAGACAGAGAGACAGAGAGACAGAGAGACAGAGAAACAGAGAGACAGAGAGAGAGAGAGAGAGACAGAGAGAGAGAGAGAGTGTGTTTTAGAGCTGAGCAGCTAAATTCCAAGAGAGCACATCTCAACAAAATCATCAAAAAGTAAACAGTTCAGAACTGAAGGGAAGTCACTTTTTTCTTCTAGGACCCAAAGTTGTGTGTCACTCAGTCCTATTTCTAGCTCGCCATGGAGGTAAACCATCACTAGCCTGCCTAGATGTAGCCTCGGTGGATTTCATTCCAGAGGTAATTATAGTTTAAAATGGAAATTTGTTAATTATGAAGAATAATTCTTTAACCCTGAACATTCATTTGTTGTAGCTGATAGAGAAAAGATCTTGTTACATTTTTGTTTGTTTTTTTAGTATTTTATACTTGAAGACCACTTTCAATTGGATAATGAGTTTGGCAAGTGGGAGATGGAAAATATTTTATTTTCTCAGGTGAGCCAGAACTCTATGGCTGAGAACTAGCTATCTGTGTTTAAAAAGCCCTTTGGGTAATGTGACTAATTTTTATTTGAGTTAAATTTTGAGAAACTCATTGAACATAGAAAATATGGCTTAATGCCACATTGCAAAAACCTTGTTATTTTGTTTTGTTTTGTTTTATACAGCCTTCCCAGTCTCTTCATGCCCTTTAATAATGTTGTGTCTGGGGGAGAATATCAGAGGATACTTGTCATTAAAAACTGGGTCTAGGTGATATTAAAGCAAAAGCCCCTGCTGCCTCCTGCTCCACCTCCTTCTCTATCTCATCATTCTCTTCCTCCTCCTATTTTTGTTCATGGTTACATCTCCTTGGTACTGTCACTTAACTATACCCCTCCAGACTTTTCTTTCCTTTTTCCTTAATTAAGAGGTTAAATGCATTACCATAATTGCTACTATTATTACTATTTTGTAGTGCTGGGGATAAGGCCAAAGCCTTGTGTATTCAAGGTCTCTTAGGTAGGTTTCTGGTGTTGTGATAAACACAATGACCAACAGCAATTTTTGCAAGAAAGGTTTTATTTCAGCTTACACAGTATAGTCTATCCTGAAGAGAAGTCAGGGTAGGAACGTGGAATGTAAAGGTAGGAACTGAAGCAGAGACCATGGAGGAACACTGCTTACTAGCTTGCTCCCCAGCTCTCTTTAAGCTTGCTTTCTTATACCATTCAGGATCACCTGGCAAGGGGTAGTACCATCCACAGTGGACTGCACAGTCCTGCATCAATCATTAATTAAAAAATATACCCACGGAGACTTCCCTACATGCCAATCTGATAAAGGCATTTTCTCAATTGCCATCTTTTCTTCCCAGTGGCAGCTAACTTGTATTGAGTTGACACAGAAAAAGCTAGCATACTAAGCAAGGGCTCTACGACAGAGCTCCATCCACAGCTCACAAAGTGTTTTAGATCAGGAGATCTTTCACTTATTTTCTCCTAATAGAGTTAGGGAAACACAACGCTATTTTTCTCTAACCTTGGTTTTATCAGGTTTCCCTTCAAAAACAGCCACCAGTTGACAAGTGCTTACATTTCACTCAGCACTTCTAATCAGCTTTGTAGCCCCCTTTATAAATGTAAGTAGATGACCAATAACCAGTCGATATTTAGAGAAAACCATCACACAGGAGGCAGAGAACAAACATGTGATCCCACAGAATCCAGATAAATGGGGGCAACAAAATATTCAGAACCACAATTATGTTTACTGCAAAATCCAAATTATTACTGCCTTTTAAGAAAGACAGTGAATTCATGAGACATGAGAATTGCAGGCTACCAGAGCACAAAAATAATCTGCTTAGAAATGTTGGTAAGAACAACAATACAAACCAACCAGAGCTCTCAGGGACTAAAACCACTACCCAAATTATACACATGGACAGACCCATGGCTACAGCTGCATATGTAGAAAAGGGTGGCATTCTTGGGCATCAGTGGAAGGAGAAGCCCTTGGTCCTGCCCAGGATCAATCCCCCAGTGCAGGAGAATGTCAGGGCAGGGAGGCAGGAAGGGGTGGATGGTTGGGGAGGGGGAACACCCTCATAGAAAAAGGGAGACGGGGATGGAAAGGGGGTTTATGGATGGGAAACTGGAAAAGGGGTGACATTTGAAATAAAAATTTAAAAATCCAATAGAAATGTTAAAATAAATAAATAAAACTATTTTTTATTGGATTTTTTATTTACATTTCAAATGTTATTCCCTTTCCTGGTTTCTCTGACATAAGCACTATCCCAACCTCCTCTCCTTCTTCTATAAGAGTGTCCTCCCAACATTCTCCCTACACTGGGGGTTCAACCTTGGCAGGACCAAGGGCTTCTCCTTCCATTGGTGCTCAAGAAGGTTATCCTCTGCCATATATAGTTGGAACCATGGATCCAATCCATGTAGTCTTTGGTAGTGGTTTAGTTCCTGGGAGCTCTGGTTGGTGGGCATTGTTGTTCTTATGGGGTTGCAAATCCCTTTAGCTCTTTCAATCCTTTCTCTAATTCCTCCAACGGGAACACCATTCTCATTCAATGGTTTGCTGATATCATTGGCCTCTGTATTTGACATAATCTGGCTGTGTCTTTCAGGAGCCATCTATATCCAGTTTCTGTCAGCATGTACTTCTTAGCTTCATCAATCTTATCTAATCTTAGTGGCTCTGTGTGTGTGTGTGTGTGTGTGTGTGTGTGTGTGTGTGTGTGTGTGTGTGTGTGTGTGTGTGTATATGCCACATGTGGGGCAGGTTCTGAATGGCCATTCGTTCAACCTCTGCTCCAAACTTTGCCTCCATATTCCCTCCTATGAATATTTGTGTTCCCCCTATTAAGATGGAGTGAAGCATTTGCATTTTGGTTATCCTTCTTCTTGAGCTTCATGTGGTCTGTGCATTGTATCTTGGGTAATTCTAGCTTTTGGACTAATATTCACTTATCAGTGAGTGCATTCCATGTGCGTTTTTCTGTTACCACACTCAGGATGATATTTTCTAGTTCATTCCATTTGCCTATGAATTTCGTGAAATCATTATTTCTGATAGCTGAGTAGTACTCCATTGTGTAGATGTACCACATTTTCTGTATCTATTCTTCTGTTGAAGGGCATCTGGGTTCTTTCCAGCTTCTGGCTATTAAAAAAAACCTGCTATGAACATAGTGGAGTATGTGTCCTTGTTATATGTTGGAGCATCTTTTGGATCTACACCCAGGAGAGGTATAGCTGGGTCCTCAGTTAGTGGAATATCCAATTTTCTGAGGCACCTCCAGGCTGATTTCCAGAATGGTTGTACCAGTTTGAAATTCCACTAACAATTGAGGATTGTTCCTCTTTCTCCACACCCTTGCTGGCATCTGCTGTCACCGGAGGTTTTGATCTTTGCTATTCTGACTGATGTGAGGTAAAATCTCTGTAATACTGCTTGAGGTGAGGGATGGTGATTCCCCCCAGAAGTTCTTTTATTGATGAGTATAGTTGTCACCATCATGGGTTTTTTGTTACTCCAAATGAATTTGCAACTCTATGAAAATTTTTTGAAATTTTGATGGTACATTGCACTGAATCTGAAGATTGCTTTTGGCAAATGGCCACTTTTACTATATTAATCCTGGAATCCATAGCATGGGAAGTCTTTACATCTTCTGAGATCTTCTTCAATTTCTTTCTTCAGAGACTTGAAGTTCTCATCACACAGGTCTTTCATTTCCTTGGTTAGAGTTACACAAAGGTATTTTACATTATTTGGAACAATTGTGAAGGGTGTCATTTCCTTAATTTCTTTCTCAACCTGTTTATCCTTTAAGTAGAGGAAGGCTACTGATTTGTTTGAGTTAACTTTATACCCAGTCACTTTGATGAAGTTGTTTATCAGCTTTAGTAGTTCTCTGGTGGAACTTTGGGGGTCACAATCATATCATCTGCAAATAGTGATATTTTGACTTCTTCCTTTCCAATCTGTATCCCTTTGATCTCCTTTTGTTGTCTGATTGCTCTGGCTAGGACTTTGAGAACTATATTGAATAAGTAGGGAGAGAGTGGGCAGCCTTGTATAGTCCCTGATTTTAGTGGAATTGCTTCAAGTTTCTCTCCATTTAGTTTGATGTTAGCTACTGGTTTGCTGTATATGGCTTTTACTATGTTTAGATATAGGCCTTGTATTCCTGATCTTTCCAGGACTTTTATCATGAAGGGGTGTTGAATTTTGTCAATTGCTTTCTCAGCATCTAATGAAATGATCATGTGTTTTCTTTTTTTCTTTGAGTTTACTTATATAGTGGATTACGTTGATGCATTTCTGTATATTGAACCATCCCTGCATCTGTGGGATGAAGCCTACCTGATCATGATGGATGATCATTTTGATGTGTTTTTTAGATTCAGTTTGCAAGATTTTTATTGAGTATTTTTGTATGGATATTCATAAAGGAAGCTGGTCTGAAGTTCTCTTTCTTTGTTGTGTCTTTGTGTGGTTTAGGTATAAGTGTAATTGTGGCTTCATAGAAGGAATTTGGTAGTGCTCCATCTGTTTCTTCTTTGTGGAATTGTTTGGACAGTTGGTATTGAGGTCTTCTATGAAGGTCTGATAGAATTCTGCACTAAACCCATTGGTTATGTGCTTTTCTTTGGCTGGAAGACTTTTAATAACTCTTCAATTCTTTTAGAAGTTTTGGTACTGTTTAGATAATTTATCTGATCCTTATTTAAGTTTGGTATGTGGTATATGTCTAGAAAATTATCCATTATATCCAAATTTTCCAATTTTGTTGAATATAGGCTTTTGTAGTAGGATCTGGTGATTTTCTGTATTTCCTCAGATTCTTTTGTTATATCTCCCTTTTCAATTCTGATCTTCTTAACTTGGATACACACTCTGTGCCCTCTCGTTAGTCTGGCTAAGGGTTTATCTATCTTGTCATTTTCTCAAATAACCAGCTCCTGGATTTGTTGATTTTTGTGTAGTTCTTTTTGTTTCTGCTTGGTTGATTTCAGCCCTGAGTTTGATTATTTCCTGATGTCTACTCCTCTTGGGTGCATTTTTTTTTTTTTCCTTGGGCTTTCCCCTGTGCTGTCAAGCTGCTGACATATGCTCCCTCCTGTTTCATTTTGCATGCACTCAAAGCTATGAGTTTTCTTCTTAGCACTGCTTTCATTTTGTTCCATAAGTTTGGATATGTTGTGCCTTCATTTTCAATTAAATTCTAAGAAGTATTTAATTTCTTTCTTTATTTCTTCCTTGAACAAGTTATCATTGAGTAGAGCGTCGTTCAACTTCCATGATGTTTTCTGATGTTTTGTTGTTATTGAAGACGAGCCAGAGTCCGTGGTGATCTGATAGGATGTACGGGATTATTTCTATCTTCCTGTATCTGTCGAAGCCTGTTTTGTGACCGATTATATGGTCAGTTTTGGAGAAGGTCCCATGAGGTGCTGAGAAGAAGGTGCATCCTTTTGTTTTAGGATAAAATATTCTATAAATATTTGTTAAGTCCATTTGATTCATAACTTCTGTTAGTTTCTCTATGTCTCTGTTTTTCTGTTTCCATGATCTGTCCATTCATGTGTGTGGGGTGTTGAAATCTCCTACTATTATTGTGTGAGATACAATGTTGTGATTTGAGCTTTGGAAAGGTTTCTTTTATGAATGTAGGTGCCCTTGCATTTGGAGCACAGATATTTAGGATTGAGAGTTAATCTTGGTGGATTTTTCTTTGGATGAATATGAAGTGTCCTTCTTTATCTTTTTTGATGACTTTTGGTTAAAAGTCGATTTTTTTCGATATTGGGATGTCAACTCCAGCTTGTTTCAAACCATTTGCTTGGAAAGTTGTTTTCCAGCCTTTTCCTCTGAGGTAGTGTCTGTCTTCGTCTCTGAGTTGTGTTTCCTGTATGCAGCAAAATGCTGGGTCCTCTTTATGTATCCAGTCTGTTAGTCTATTTCTTTTTATTGGGGAATTGATTGTCCATTGATGTTAAGAGATATTAAGGAATAGTGATTGTTGCTTCCTGTTACTTTTGTTGTTAGAGGTGGAATTATGTTTTCGTGTCCCTCCACTTTTGGTTTCATTGCAAGGAGATTACTTTCTTGCTTTTTCTAGGGTGTAGTTTCCCTCCTTGTATTGGAGTTTTCCATCTATTATCCTTTGTATGGATGGATTTGAAGAAAGATAGTGTGTAAATTTGGTTTCGTCATGAAATATCTTATTTTCTCCATCTCTGTTAATTGAGAATTTTGCTGGATATAGTAGCCTGGGTTGTCATTTTTGTTGTCTGTATGAGATCTGCCCAGAATCTTCTGACTTTCATAGTCTCTGGTGAGAAGTCTGCTGTAATTCTTATAGTTCTGCCTTTGTATGTTACTTGATCTTTTTCCCTTACTGCTTTTAATATTCATTCTTCTTTTGTGCATTTGGTGTTTTGACTGTTACGTGATGGGAAGAATTTCATTTCTGGTCCAATTTATTTGGAGTTCTTTATGCTTCTTTTATGGTTATGAGCATCTCTTTCTTTAGGTTAGGGAAATTTTCTTCTATAATTTTATTGAAGATATTTACTGGCCCTTTAAGTTGGGATTTTTCACTCTCTTCTATACATATTATCCTTAGGTTTGATCTTCTCATTGTGTTCTGTATTTTCTGATGTTTTGGGCTAGGAGCTTTTGCATTTTATATTATCTTTTTGACAGTTGTGTCGATGTTTTCTTGGTATCTTCTGCCCCTGATTTCTTAATATCTATTGTATTCTCTTGGTAATGGTTGCATCTATGACTCCTGATCTCTTCTTCCTAGGATTTTTATCTCCAGGGTTGTCTTCTTTTGTGCTTTTTATTTTCTATTTCTATTTTTAAATCCTGGATGTTTTGTTCAATTCCTTCACCTGTTTGTGTTTTCCTGTATTTCTTTAAGGGATTTTTGTGTTTCCCTTTTTAAGGGTTTCTACTTGTTTATTTGTGTTGTCCTGTATTTCTTTAAGGGATTTGTTTATGTCTTTAAAATCCTCCATCATCATCATCATCATCATCATCATCATCATCAAATGTGATTTTATGTCTAAATCTTGCTTTGGATATCCAGTATTTGCTTTGGTGAGAGAACTGGGCTCTGACGATGCCAAGTAGTCTTGGTTTCTCTTGCTTAGTTTCATGTGCTTGACTCTCGCCATCACATTGTGTTAGCTTGTCTTCTTGTCTCTGACAGGGCCTTGACCCTCCTGTAGGCCTGTGTGTCAGCACTGTTGAGACCTGTTTTCTTTCAGTCATATCTGGGTACAGAGAGTTCTGCTCTCAAGTGTGTAGGCATTCCTGGTGACTGGCTTTCACCTCTTAGAGCAGGCCAAAACCTGAAGGGTCCTGCCCCTGACTGCTCCTAGGTCCCTGCGCCCAGTGTACACAGATGGCATTAGATCATTTTCCTCTTGGGTCGAGAATGTGGGCAGAGAGTAGTCTTCTCTGAGTTCTCAGAAGTGTCCACACTTCTGAGGGTCTAGCACTCTCCCTCATTGGGATTTGGTGCAGGGAGCTGTGTGACCGGTTCAGTTCAGTTCAGGGCACAAGCCAAACCCAGCAGGTTTATGACTGATGACTGTTCCTATATTTCTGTATCCAGAGGCACTATGCAGTTTCCTCTTGGGCCAGGGATGTGGGAGAGGTTATCAGAAGTGGCGTTCTGTCCTGCCATCTCAGAATTGTCTGAACTCTGTTTTCAGCTCTCTCTCCCCCACGGAATTTGGGCGCAGGGAGCTGTTGGGTCAGTTCAGTTCCTAAATAAATCTTAAAAAAAAAAGAAACATTGGTAAAATATTGGGATATAGATTAATAATAGAGTGTTTGCCTACTATCAGAAAGGCCCTGCCTTCTGTCTTCAGTGCACAAAGAGGTGAGGAAGAAAGATAATATTGAAAATATTCTCTCCAGAAAATGTAACAAAAAATGTTGAAGAATGAGACACAGGAGAGAAAAATAAGAAAATCAGGGTAAAGGGCACATTTCATTGATTTCACCACTTCCTTTACTTCAAGCCAGGCCTTGGAGTAAAATCCAACCAATATTAAGGTTCATGCATAAGCCATCTATGTTATTCAAAGAACTTGGTACTATGTATATCTATCTGATTTGGCCTCTAATGCAGTATCTGTGTCTGAAGTAGAGAAGAGGTTCCATAGCTGAACACATTGATGAGTCATTTTGGATCTTGAGTTGTCAAGATCCAAGTTTAAGGTAGGTTCATAAAAGGAGTTCAGATCCACAAGATCAACTAAACTAATCTGAGTAAGGCAAAGCAACGGAGCTAGGGATTTGTTTTATTGTTTTGCACACATACATTCAAGACAAAGGAAGAACAACAAACAGCAGGAGAAGGCTCTCTCACATATTTGACTCAGTTGTATGTGATTTGTTGTAAAGCAAATTTCCTTTCTCTTCAGACTGTTGGTAATAAAGTTGGCTATTACATATGACTTGGTATGACTGGGTTGATTCTTCTTTTATGAATGGGGGTACATGTGGGAAGTGGGGGTTCTCACTATTTTGTCAAGACTAGTCTTGAACTCTCAAACTAAAAATGATGCCCTTGCCTCAGCCTTGTAGGTATCTAGTGCCACTCTGAGTTGATATTTAGATATGAGTAAATACAGAGGGAAGAATAAAAATGTTCTTTGTTGAACAGCAGGTAGATGCAGAACAGGGCCTAAGAGAGGAAACAGCATTTGCCAGCCATGGCAAGAAGAATCATACCCTACCCCATCCCTTTCTTCCTACTTATTCAAGGCCTGGGTGTGGCTGGAGGGAATGTGAGGTCTTCTGCACACATTGGGTAACATTTGAACAGATGCTATTTGAAACTCAAGGGCAGGGCTATTTTAGTTGATGCCATGATTATATAAACAGAATCCCACTTAAATCCATGGCCAATATGCAACTTAGTCATTGTTGTTATGATTTTCCAAAGGGAGAAATGTAAGAGAGTTTAAAATGGAGGTGGACTAACTTACCCATGATGCTCTGGGTTCTGGTGACTGGGCTGGAATTCAAAGCGAGGTTGCATTGATTCTAAAGCATATATTTCTCTCACAGCCTCCACAGCAAGGTAGAAAGGGTCAAGTTCAATCTTCCAACCTCTTGCTGATGGAGCCACATTTCCTGAATGTTGAATTTTTGACATGGCTGAATATGCTGTAGTAGAGTTTAGCTTTTGGTGTATAGGTAGGTGTTTATTTCCACCTTTAATCTTTGCCAGTTGTTTTGGGCTTTTTTTTTTTGTCCTCCATCTTCTCTTCCTCCTCCTACTTTCCTTCCCCTTTTCATTCCGTTCCTTCTTTCACTACCACCATTCTCTTTTCTTCCCCACCCCAAGCCTATTCTGTTTCCTTCCATAAGCAAGCAAACATGAAACATAAACAGCCTCATTTATTTTAACTATAAAGGAAGAGACCTGGGAAGTTAATCAGACTGCCAGGAATGTGGAATTTGCTGATGAATGGACATTTGGCTAAGAATAGTAAATTCTCAGCTAATTGAAAGCAGATAACAAGAGTAATGCATCTACCTTGAAAAACATCACACTCCTAATAAATAATTGGAAATGGCAATCTTTGGACATATGAACTGAGGAGGAAAAGTCTTAAATAAATTCTGGACTAATTCCTGTCACATATATTATACTGTATTTAGCAGTTGTGCTATATGAGAAGATTAAAAACTATAAATCTTACAACACCATCTAAAGCAGTGTTTTCATACCAGAATAAATAGGACTAAGCTTCTTAGAATGCCACAGAATATTGACATACATGGTTTTAGCACATGGTTTTATACACTGTTTCTGTATTCCCCTCTCCATGTACGCTCACAGCCAGAGAAAATAGGTATTTGAAGCGTTCCAAAGTCTTTGCACTCACCTGGTTGCTATCACAAAGTGCTTCTTCTAGAAGGCTCTTGTGAGCTCCAGTGTGATCCATGGGCCCAAAAAAGCTTAGGTATTGCCTGAATGTTAGAGATGCATAAATTGGGGCTTCATCTGAGACCTGATGGGTCAAAATCTGCATTTTATCAGGATCCCTGGGGATCCTTGTGCTCTTTTGTCTTTAAGAAGTTCTGCAGAGTCCAATTCAGGACAATTCCAGATGACTTATGTGATGACTGAAACAGCTGGATTCACCCAGGATTGATTTAATCCCAGGCTTTGTAATAAATCGATACTCAGACTACCTACTGAGACAAGCCTTCGTTTTCTTCTTCCCTTGTGTTAGCAAGTGTCCTCTCACTGTTCTCCAACTGTTCCAGAAGTCAGGTTCTCCTTTTGTCCCACCATTTGTACTCCCCATTTCAGCCCCTCTCTGAGTCTGTAGCCCATGACCCATTTCCTCTAGAAAGGCAATTCCTGACTGGGTGTCTTTGGTTCCTTAGCTGTCTTATCTGTATGCTATCTTGGCTTTCTTATCTGTATGCTATCTTGGCTTTCTTATCTGTATGCTATCTTGGCTCTGTATACTAATGGGCTCTTGCCTGTTACTGACTTCCTCGGACAATATCTATCTGCCTGTTGAGGACTTGAGTGGTGCAAGCCCAGAAGCAAACTACTGAAGGATGGACTGTGTTGCATCTGTCCCTGCTCTGGAATCCTCTTGAATTTCTGGGTAGTGCAAACTCATTATTATTTCTGAAGTTTGTTCCTTCTGTTATTAATTCTTCTGATGTGCTTCTGCCATTGGTAGAGATATTTTGTTCTTGCTTGTTTTGGTGTTTTGACACAGAGTCACTGATTAGTTACTTTTTTCATTATTGTAACAAATTACCTGACAGAAGTAACTTAATGGCAGTAAGACATATTTTGGCTTATGCTTTTATAGAAACCATCATGGCAGGATGGTATGGTAGAATCATCTCAGTATGTGTCTGTGGGACATGTAGCAGAGTTATTTCAAACCTTGATAGAAATGGAGGCAGGAATCAAGAACAGTTGTAACCTCCAAAGACTCACCCCTAGTGACCTACTTTTGCCCATAACTCCTACATTCGACTGTGTGGGAGATAGTACTCTAATTCAGAACCTCTGTTTCAAACTCTAACAACTCACTGCATTGCCCAGAATAGCTTATAACTTACATTTTTGCCTCTGCCTCTAAAGTGCTTGGATATCAGGTCTGTGCCACTACGCATACCTTAAAGCTGGTCACTTTTAAGAAAGATGTTCACTTCTTGACTACATGATGGTATTTTTCATTTCTCCACAAGATATATACCTGATATTGTCTCAATTATTACTCATGAAAACCAGAAAGACACATTTTTGAAATTGCTATTAAGATATATTGTCCAGGCGGCTGGAGAGGTGGCTCAGCAGTTAAGAGGGCTGACTGCTCTTCCAGAGGTCCTGAGTTCAATTCCCAGCAACCACATGGTGGCTCACAACCATCTGGAATGGGGTCTGATGCCCTCTTATGGTGTGTTTGAGGACAGCTTGGTGTATTCATATACATAAAATAAATAAATAAATCTGAAAAAAGATATATTGTCCAGTACAGTGTCAGATATCAAGGGTATAATTAGATGAGTTGGATCCACGTCTACCTATGTAAGCCACGCCACAGTTAGATTTCTGACCATTTTCATCACTACGGGCGGGGGGTTCCTTTTAGGCTGTTTCTGACACTGTTGAGGCTGCTACAATTCTGACTTCTCCCATAGGTTTATTCCAGCTGGGCTTCAAGTACATAAATGAAACCATACATTTGGTGTTATAATTCTTTGTGTGTGGCTTCTTTCATTCACAAGGACTGTGAAAGGCATCTATGTTCTCCTGTGAATCAGTAGTTCCTGGTGAGATATTTTAATTTTCATGTTACATGTAGTGAACGGGGAGGGGATAGGAATGTTATCTAACTTGTCCTGATCATATGTGAAAGGCTCATATCAGAATGTTTGTCATTTAAACTCAAGAGCTGTCTTTAGCTTCTCTTCAGGGTGGATCGCACCAAGTATTTGAAATGATCTGTTTCTCTGTGGATCCTATGCTATCTATCATTCTCTGCACTTGAATGTTATCTTCCATTAGGTCTGCTGGATTCTCTGCCCCAGCATCTAAGGATAAGTATTTTTCTTTTTATCTGGATGGGTTTACTCGGAGTTGAATAAGCTCTTCAAGGATGACTTCATCTGAGGGGTGGGAGTAGGTGTATCCTGAGGTAACTACCAAAGTAGAATCTAGGGCAGAACAAAGATAGAACCCCTTTCTGGAAGCCCACAGAAATGGAAACTTACCCTATTGGATCTCATTCAGGGAAGCAATGGTTAATTTTCTGGGTCAACTTCACTAGATCTTTGGGTATCAAAATACTTGGTTGAACACAATTACAGAGCATATTTCTGAAGATGTGTCTAGATGAAATTAATGTTTGAATAGGTAGAATCATCAAAGCAGATTGGTGTCTCTCTCATGTGTGTAGCAGTATCTATCTGTTAGGGGCCCCAAAATAACAGGTCAAGAGAGGGAGAAGTTTTTCTCTACCTTGCTGCTTAAGTGGGGTCCCAAGTCTTCAGCTCTCATATTTGGACTTAGACCACTAGCTCTCCTGGGTTTTAAGACTCTGGACTCAAACTAGAACTACACCACAGGTGTTCCAGGGTCTCCTTGTAGCTGGCAGATCATGGGATTTCTCAGTCTCTGTATCCCAATGAGCCAGTTCCTCATCATTCATTCATTTACCCCAACCGCACTATTATTAGTTTTGTTTCTCATGAGAACCCTAACTAACTAACTAACTAACTAACTAACTAACTAACTAACTTAGAGGACATTTCAAATGACCTATCAATAATATACCAATCACTATGCTAAAATATCTGAGAGATTCTTCATCTTTCAGAGACCCACAGTTTCCTCACCATGACCCTCAGTGAGTTCACAGGCTGATTAAATGGGAAAAGAGTGAAGATGACTTGTAAATTGTAAAGTGTTCTGTGAAGATCTTTTATTCCAGTTCCTCACTTCTGGGTTCTGGATTGCTTCAAAGTGCAACTTTAGCCGAAAAGATAGATTTCCAATCCCACATCTGGAAAAAACAATTTGACTATAAAGCTGCTACTGTGTTATATCTTTTCTAGTGGGACTTCCTTTCATGATATATGTTCTATATGGTTGCTTTTAACTCCTAAAAGTTTTCCTCATGATAGCCTAGCTGCTAGTTTGTTTTATTCACTTTTAACTTGAAGATTTAACATGAAATTGAAATGTCAAATAATTAAGATAATAATATAACTAGTTATAAGAGTTGCTTTCTTATATCATTCCAGAAATAAAGAAATAAGGGAAATCTAGAATTTAAGGTGAATAAAAGAAAAATTTGCTCATTAAAGTGAATTATTTCAATAGAATTGAAAAATATTGAAATTATTTTTTTACAATTCAGAAAAGTTAATCATCTCCTATAACTTTAAAATTTCTGAGAACTATTATTAAATTAGTCCTTTAAAACCTCATGCTTTCATACTGTTGGGTATTTTCTGTTTTGTTTTATGTTCTTCGAGACAGGGTTTCATTGTATATCCTCGACTGTCCCAGAGCTGGCTTCTAACTCACAGGGACCTGCTTCTGCCTCCTGAGTGCTAGGATTAAAGGCATGTACCATCACTACCCAGCTTTCTGTTTTATTTTAAATGTTTCTGCTCTACTTAGATGATGCAGTATATGTATGCATATACAGTGCGCATAAATGTATATAAATACAGCCCACTGAGTCCATTCTTGTTATTTGTGTATGGTTTCAGGACTGACCACTTTGTATTGGACAACCACTTTCCCCTTCTTCCAATCATCATTAGTTTCCTGTAGTTCTTTTTCCAACAGCAGAGCCTGTCCAAAACTTTCCTATTTCCCATCAAAGTGTCCATTGATAGTGCCATTGATCCTGTCTTTTATGTAGCCATTTCTAGAAGAGATTTTTCACAGCAGGCTTCCTGGTATTCTGGCTTTTACAATGTTTTACAATGTTTCTTCCTCCTCTTATGATACATTATGATCCATAGCTGTGATTTAGATGCATCCATTGGGGTGGGGATTTTCATGGTCTAGTCATCTTTGTATTGTGTATAGTTGTACTTTTCTATAATGATTTCCATTTGTTGCAAAGAGAGGCTTCTTGGATGAGGGGTGGTAGCTACATTTACCAGTGGGGACAAGCTTTGGAATATAATAAGAAGTTGAGACATTTACTAGGTTTCCAATTCCAGGCATGATTTTCCTCCTGTTGAGTGGACCTTAAATCCAATCAGATGGCTTATTACCTACTCATGTCATCTATTAGACCTTTATGGATATCTTGGCATGATTGTAATTGCCCTGATTCATGGCTGTTATAGCTAAGTAGGACTGTTTGCTTCCTTCCTTAGGCAGATTGCACAGCATTTTCTGGAACCATGAAAGCTACACCTTAGGAAGGAGACTTTCAGGTCAGATTCAACCCAAATAATTCAAATCCTGTGTCTGAAGTGTGTGGTATCTTCAGCAACAGGGACCCACTCTGAACAATGAGAAGCAATTAAGGACTCCATGAATAATTTATATTATTCGGGGAATTACTCGGACTTCTAAGACTGATCATCACAAAGGAGGGTTTCTTGGGCCTGATACTGAGCTTTTTATTAGTCTGTGAGTCTTGTGAGGGGCATTGTCGACTCAAGTGGCTTGACTTCCTTCAACACACACACACACACACACACACACACACACACACACACACACACACACACACTCATGCATGCATGCCCGTGCACTCACATACACTCACGTGCACACACACTTGTATGTGCTGCATAAAGTTTATAATTATAGGTAAATATAAAATAATGTAATTTATTGAAGCTTTATCAAACACCCTTGGAGTTATTTGTTCCTTGTTGCTCCTTATTTTTATGCATTGAGTTCCCCCCATCTCAGTTGGAGCTTCTTCTTCTCTGTTTTGTTTCTCACTTTCTAGCACCTGTGTCCTGCAGCTCCCCCTAGGTTTACCACCACCTATAGTATCTTTTTACTTCCCTGATTCTGTGCATCCTTCATGCTGCATTCTCACATCTCAGGATCTGAAGCTCAAAATCATAAATGGGAGAGAACATATAATATTTTTCTTTCTTAATCTAGGCCATCTCACTCAGTATATATAGTCTTTTATAGATTAGTTTACTTACAATCTTCATGGTTTCATTTTTCTTTATACTAGATATTTATATGTTCCCATTTTCATTACATATCCTTCTGTTGAAGGACATTTAGGCTGTTTCCATTTCCTGCCTATTATGAACAAGGCAGCTATGAACATTGCTGAGCAAGTTTCTGCAGAGCAAAATGGAGATGCCGTATGCCAAAGAGTGGTATAGCCGGGTCATGTGATAGATTTATGTTTAGATTTTTTGAGGATTCTCTATACTGATTTCCAGAGTGGGTCCAGCTTTTGCATACCTACCAATAGTGGATGAGGGATCCTCTTCCTTTACATCCTTGTTAGCATTAGTTATCAGTTGTTTTGTTGATCTTACCTATTCTGATTGGGGTGAGATGAACTACAAAGTTATTTTCAACTAGCATTGCTAAGCATGATGAACAGTTTTTTGAGGTCATTCACATACACTTTTATTTCTTCTATTGAGAACTCTATGTTTAGATCTCTAGACCAATTTTTAACTGATTGTGGTGAAGATTTTCCCCATTCTGTGGATTTCTTTTTTGCTAGCTTCATTCTTTCCTTAGCCAAAAGAAGCTTATTAATTTTATAAGGTTCCACTTACCAATGTTGGCCTTATTTCCCAGGCAAAGTTCTGTTAAGAAAGGTTTTTCCCACACCTGGATCTTGTAGGGTAGTTTCTTCTAGTAGCTTCAGTGATTTTGGTTTCAAATTGTAGTCTTTGGTCCAGTTGGATCTCATTTTTATGAAGGATGATATACATTTGTCTAACTTTATTCTTCTGCATATAGGATACAGTTTTCCTAGCACCATTTGTTGAAGATGCTATCTTTTACCTAGTGTATGTTTTTTCATCTTTGTCAAATATCATATTGCTATACTTACAAGTACTCATTTTTGAATTTTCTATTTTATGTCATTGGTTTACATATCTGCTTTTGTGTCCTGATCATATTGGCATTTTTTATATAATTTAAACTTTATAATATATGTTAAAGTCTATAATAACAATTTCTCAACTATTATTCCCTTTGCTTTTTTCTGGTTCCTTATAAAGTCTAGAGTGTTATTTATTTATTTATTTACTTACTTACTTACTGTTTGTTTGAAGAATGTTATGGATATTTTGATAGGAATTGCATTGAATATGTAAATAGCTTTTGGTAAGATGGTTATTGTCACATTTTTAATTCTACTAATTTGTGAGCACAAGAGGTCTTCTGATTTGCTAGTGTCTTTCTCAGTTTCTTGCTTCACATAATTGGCATTTTCATTGCAGAGGTTTTTCACCTCCTTGGTCATTCAAAGGTTTATATTCCAAACTAGTTTCTTGTCTTTGATGCTATTTTAAATGAGACTATGATCTCTTTCTCAGTGTATTTGATGTTGTTTTATAGAAAAGCTACTGAATTTTATAAGTTGGTTTTATACTCTGATACTTTGCTGAAATGGTATAAAGTTTTGCAGTGGAATTTTTGGGATCCCTTGTCATATCATCTGCAAATAGGTATCTTCTGAATTCTTTTTTACCTTTAACTTGTTTCTCTTGCTGTATAACTCCAGCTAGTGCTTCCAGCATTATATTGACAAGGAGTAAGGATGAGCAGCCCTTTGTCGTTCCTAATTTAATGGAATTCCTTTGAAATTTTCTCCACTTTGGATAATGATAGCTGTAGGTTTGTGATATATAGCTTTTATTATGTTGAGATATGATCCATCTAGTCCTATTCTCTCTCAGACTTTTATGTGAAAGTGTTTTGGATTTTTGTCAAAGGGTTCCCTGTGTCCACCAAGTTAGTTGATCATGTAATTTTTGCATTTCATTCCATTTATGTGCTTCATTACATTTACTAACTTATATATATTTCATGTTGCACATAAATCCAAATTTGTCACAGTGTACAATATTTTTGATTTATGCCCATATTCACTTTACAAATATTTTATCAAGCATTTTGAATTTATTTTCATCATTATTATTGGCCTACATTTTTCTTTTTTATTGTTTCTTTACCTGGTTTTAGTATTAGAGTGATATTGGCTTTGTAGAAGAAAGTTTGGGAGTGATATATATATATATATCACTTTATATATATTATAATACTGATATAATAGTGATATAAAATTTTTTAAAGAAGGGTTGAGTTTCAAAGTCAGTAGAATTCTGCTGCTGTGAGTCTATCTGGCTCTGGACTTTTCTTTTAAGCTGGAAGGTTTTATTTTATTTTATTATTGTTTCAATCTCCTCTCCTATTTAGCCTGCCGAGTTCTTCATAACTAATTTTGGAGGTTTGTTTGGCTAAACCTAGAAAATCATCCTTTTTTAATATTTTTCCAACTTAATGAAGTATGTTTTTTTTTTTAAAAAAAAAAACTACCCTTAAAATATTCACAATTTCTTTGATGTCTGTTGTAATGTTTTTTTTCTGCTTATTTCTGATTCTTTTTAATTTGTGTCATCTGTTTTTTTTTTTTAGTTAGTGGGGGCCAAGGGTTTCGAATGGTGTTTATCTTCTTAAGACAGATCTGAGGTTCCTGGATTTTTAAAAATTGTTTCTGTATCATTAGTTTCTGCCATGATTTTTATTATTTCTTGCTGTCTACTGTATTTGTTTTTTTTTTTTTTTCAAATTCTTGAGTTTCATCATTAAGTCATTTATTTGGGCTTTCTGACTTTTTAATGTATGCACTTAGGGCATCCACTTTCCTTACCTACTGTCTGTCATGTACCTTTATGAGGTTCAGCTGGGTTTCACTCCCATCTAGTTCCAGTAATATTTTGATTTCTTTCTTAATGTCTTTTTGACCCACTCATCATTCAGCAATGACTTATTTAATCTCCATGAATTTATATACTTACGAGAGTTTCATTTGCTGTCAGTTTTAAGTTTTATTGAATAATGGTCAGATAGGTACAAAGGATTATTTCAATTTCTCTCCCTAGGTTAAGGTTTGCAAATTTGTGTTTCAGCATGTGGTCTATTTGAGAGAAGCTTCTATGTGCTGCTGAGTAGAATATGAATTCTTTGACATTTGGGTGGAATATTCTGTAGATATCTCTTAGGTCCATTTGATGTAAGATGTCATTTAATTCAGATATTTCTTTACCTTTTGTCCAAATGACCTATCTATTGGAGAAAGTGGGGTGTTGAAATCAGTAAGTATTGGGTTTCTGTGTCTATAATTTTTATGAAGTTAGATGAACTAGAGTTTTGTTTTCTTGATTGGTTTATCTCTATGTTAGAATAAAGTATCGTTCTTTGTCTTGTCTGATTAACTTTAATCTGATGCTATTTTGCCAGCTATTAGCATGGAAACACCTGCTGTCTTCTTTTCAAATCCCATTTACTTCGAATACTTTTTGCCACCATTTTACTTTAAGGCGGTGCTGATATTTAGAGCTAATATGTGTTACCTGTACACAACACATAGATCAATTTTGTTTCTTAATCTATTCAGATAGCTTGTGTCTTTTGATTGGAGAGTTGAGGCCATTAATATTTAAACTTATAGTCAAGCTGTGGTTATTTATGCACCCCTTTAATTTCAGCACCTGGGAGGCAGAGGCAGGTAAATTTCTGAATTTGAGGCCAGCCTGGTCTATAACATGAGTTCCAGGGTAGTCAGGGTTACAGAAAAAGATTGTCTCAAAACAAACAAACAATTTAAACTTATAGAAAAGTGTCTATAGATTGCAGTCATTTTGACAGCTTGTGTTCTTAGTTGTCATTTTTTTTTCTTTCTGGGGTCTCTTGACTGTGCTTCTCTCTTTGGTTAGAAATATTGAGATGTGATATTTTTTTCACTTGAAGCTGTCAATACACTTTGATTGTTCTGTATACTTACTGCTTTAACTATGATATGCTGTGGGAACTTTCTTTTTTGGTTTCATATTTTATATTTGTACAGGTGTGTCTTTCTTTAGTCTGGGAACATTTTCTCTTATGATATTATTAAAGATTTGGACTTTGCCATTGAATTAAGGTTCTTTTCCCTCTTGTGTACCTACTATTCAAGGGGTTGGTCATTTCATGATTTACCACATGTCTAAGATGTCAGTGTCCTTAATATTTTTTTTATTTTTCTCATTTCATCTACATTCTCTACATTATCTTCAAAACCTATTATTCTATCTTCTGTTTGATTTGTTCTATGTGTAAATGGGATATTGAGTTTTACAATTCCATCTTTATTTCAGATTGAGTTTTTTTTAATGTTCCTATATGTTTATTGAATTCAGATTTCTAATCCATAATTATCTTTGGTATTTCATTCAGGAATGAATTTTTATTTTCTTAGACACTACTCACCCATCTACTATTATCATCTTTGAATTTCATTCTGTTTATTTGTATCTTTTTTAAATTGATCAAATTCTTTGATAGTGTTTTGATTGTTCTTTTAAAATCTATTTTCTGGAGTTTCTCTAGGTAGTTCTTATTAGGGAATCCATCTATAATACTAATGGTTTTGATGGGAGAGATGCTGTTTTGGCCACTCATGTTGTTTTTGTTTTTGCAAGTTGACTCAGGCTTTTGGACTTTGCAGTATGTTTCATGTGATGATCTGGCCTTCCTTAGATTTATCTAGGGCAAGAGATGTGAGACCTGAACAAGGCAAGGTAAAACTGTTGAAAGAGCTGTTTAATTGACCCAGAGAAAGATAGATCCCAAACCATAGGTCTAGAGCTAGGCCAAGCAAATGGGGTTCACAAAATAAAGTGGATACATGGCCATTGGTCTGGAACTAGGCCTCTGGGTTTGAAAACTGGGGTAGGGGGGAAAGTGACTTACCAGTAAAGGTATCTGGTATACGAAATGGGTTTGCAGAGAGGGTCAGATTGGATATAGGAAAGAAAGGAATGAAGCAACTTAAAGGGATGTGTTTAGAGAGATGCATCTGGAACAAGTGTTTTGTTGTTGTTGTTGTTGTTGTTGTTAGACAGGGTATGTTAGGGAACAGGGTGTTGTACATAGGCCTGGCAGGCATGGACTCACCACATAGAGCAGACTGACCTTTACTTCAAAGAAATCTTTCAACCTCTGTTTCCAAAGGGCTAAGATTAAAAGGCATACAACATGTGTGACTATAATTCCTAGTTTTGTTCATATTCCTTAATAAATCTTACAGTTAAATTATTCAATCATGACTTCATTACTTTATATAGGTTTTCTGAATGCTTTGGTTTCTTTTGTTTTGATTTACAGTTCTTAGAGACAATTTCATTTGTCTTTGGGATAAAATTTATTTGACTGGAAGATGGCCCATTCCACTGTACTTCTGCTGGAACCAATGCCTTGTGGTTCTGTGTTTGATTCCTGTGTATCCTGTCTTGTTCTACTTCTCAGAATGCTGAAACCTTACAAACCACATACCATATAGAAGTCTGTAGAAACTGATGCTTGGGGCGTATTTGTTGCTCATATCAACATGTTACTGGACTCCAAAACTGAAATTTCCAGGATCTGAGTTTTTTTAACTCATAATCCTGTACCTTTAGACTTTTCTCCAGGATTATTATTATTATTATTATTATTATTATTATTATTATTATTATTATTATTATTATTATTATTATTATTATTTGTGGCTTGACCCTAAAGTCCATGCTGTAAACGGAAATCTTTTTTCTTTTCTCCTGATGCCAAAGAACCTGACAGTGTGTATAGCTTTGGAAAATAGAGGCATCTTGCATGGGAGCTGCTCTCAAACCTTTGGCTGCCCAGTTTTAGTCTGTGTCCATTCTCCCTATATAGAATCAATGAGTTCCTCCTCCTCCCTCCTCCCCTTCCTCCTCCCCCCCTTCCTCCCTTCCTTCCTCCTTCCTCCTTCCTCCTTCCTTCCTCCCTTCCTCCCTTCCTCCCTTCCTCCCTCCTTCCCTCCTCCCTTCCTCCCCCTCCCACTTCCTCCCCTCCTTCCCTCCCTCCTCCCCTCCTCCCCTCCCTCCCTCCCTTCCTCCTTCCTTCTCCCTTCCTCCCTTCCTCCTTCCCTTCTCCTTCCTCCTTCCTCCCTTCTCCCTCCCTTCCTTCCTTCCCTCCTCCCTTCCCTTCTCCTTCCTTCCTCCTTCCTCCCCTTCCTCCCTTCCTCCTCCCTCCCTTCCTCCCTCCTTCTCCTCCTCCCCTTTCCTTCCTTCCTCCCTCCTTCCTTCCTTCCTTCCTTCCTTCCTCCCTCCTTCCCTTCCTCCCTTCTCCTTCCTCCCTCCCTCCCCTTCCTCCTCCCCCTCCCTCCCCTCCCTTCCTCCCGCCTTCCTCCTTCTCCTTCCTTCCTCCCTTCCTCCCTCCCTTCCTTACTTCCTCCCTCCCTTCCTTCATGTTCCTCCCTCCTTCCTTCCCTCCCTTCCTCCTCCCTCCCTTCCTCCCCTTCCCCTCCCCTCCTTCCCTTCCTTCCTTCCTCCCTTCCTCCCTTCATCTTCCTTCCTTCCTTCCTTCCTCCTCCTCCCTTCCTCCTTCTTCTCCCTTCCTCCCTTCCTCCTTCCTTCCTCCTCCCTTCCTTCCTTCCTCCTTCCTTCCTCCTCCCTTCCTTCCTTCCTTCTTCCTCCTTTCTCCTTCCTTCCTTCCTTCCTTCCTTCCTTTCTCCTTCCTTCCTTCCTTCCTTCCTTCCTTCCTTCCTTCCTTCCTTCCTTCCTTCCTCCCTCCCTTCCTCCCTTCCTCCCTTCTTTCTTTCTTTCTTTCTTTCTTTCTTTCTTTCTTTCTTTCTTTCTTTCTCTCTCTCTCTTTCTTTCCTTCCTTCCTTCCTTCCTCCCTTCCTTCCTTCCTTCCTTCCTTCCTTTTTCTTAATACTTCTTTATGATGGAGGACAGGAAAAGTAGCTTTTTGAAATGTTAAATGATAGATTTTGAAGGGCATTTTATACTGTGAAAGAATTCTTCTATATCCCATGGACAATGTTACTTTGTTTTATAGTGTATTAGTTACTTTTGGATACTGTGATAAAATAAGTCTAAAAAAAAACTTAGGAAAAGAGTGGCTTACTTTCATTTATGGTTGCAGAAAGTATACCATGCTAGCAAGACCTGGCATGGCAGCAGGAAGAGGAAGCTGGCTAGTTAAACTTTCATTAACTATTGCTATACCTCCCCACAAAGGCTGCATTTCCTTAAGGTCCTATAACCTCTACAAACAGCTCCATTAACTGGGGTCCAAATGTTCAAATACCAGAGCTTACGGGGACATTTCTTAATCAAACATATGGTCTCTCTTAGACGTTGACTAAATTACAGAACTACTTGGCTAACATATTAGAGAGTTTAAGTCTACAAATATTTGAGTCATGTGCAAGTCAGTCATGCTGTCATTCAGTTTACTGTACTACATTAATTTTGTTGTGTTCAGTCTGGGCAGCTCTCTTTTCTAATCTCTTTTCTCCTAGCTTCCCCCTTGGTTTGATTGAAAGATTCTGATGCCATAGCCCTCAACTTCAATGTATCTTCTTCCTTGATTTCTATCATGTCTAGAATTTTGTTTTCTAGCAAATATTAAGGAGAATGTTCTTTTTCCTGAGTCACCAATGGAAAGTCTAAGATGCAATAGATCTGAAAAAGTCACCATTCAAGTAGAGTTCATACTATGTAGTTAACTCTATCTTCTAGGCCTGTTCCATCTGTCTCCTCCCATGTCTCCTTGCAAAAAGGACTTTCTTCTTTTTCTTCTTCTTCCCAGAGTTCCTTTCTCCCTCCCAGGAAGTCCCATCTTCCACTCCCAGCCCAGATAATTGGTCATCAAATTTTTATTAAAGCTAGTCAGTGAATGCCTTAAGGAGATGAGGAGAGAGACAAAATTTCTCAAAGTGTACCCCAACATTCTTCATACTTACACTTATAAAACAGTCATTTTACAAATAAAGTACCTTTAAACCGGCTTGGGGGAACAATCAGCAAAATCCAGAATGCGGTGATTTTACAGAATAAACCATGTATATTTGAAAATTGAAAGGAAAAACTAGTTAGGAAACCCCAAAATTTAAAAATGTTAAAATCAAATTATTTAGCATAGTACACTGATTTTATTCAGATGCCAGTTTATTCACTAAGCAGCAGAAACTGACCTTGAACTTTTGATACTCTTGTTTCTACCTTTCAAGTTCTAGGATGACAGCCACATGCCACCAAACCAAGCAAGCTTTCATTTTAATCTTTAGACTATGAGATTCTTATTATCCATAGTATGCATATTGCAAAATGAAGGCTGAAAAGAGCCAAATCACTTGTACATCTAGGAAGAAAAGGATATGAGATCGTTACTTATATCAGGTTGTTGTGAAAATATCCCAAGGCCATTCATTCTAAGGAGAGTAGAAGGATAAATATGTGTAAACAGCATGCAATTATTAGAGTGATTCTACACTCGATATTTGCATAAATATGCTTCAGTTAACAGGTAAAAAGCATGAGATTTCATTTATTCAACAAACCAGTGATCTCCAAATGTGTGTTAAACAGAGTTTTCATAGTAAATACCTTTAATGCTTTATACCACATTCCTTGCAACAGACATTTTCACGTGCACCCATAGAGCCTCATTTCAGAGGATCTTCAGTTCCTATCTGCTTACTTGAACTTACTGCACACAAGGCACTCTAGACCAAGGGCGATGGTAGAGATAACACTTTCAGTGTCTGTCCTATACAATGGAGATTTGGAGTTAATAAATAAATGCTTCTAGCTCTCATATTTTCAAGATCTGTTTCTGAGACATATTTTGGTGGTCTATCAGAGAGTCTTGAGTAAGACTGACCACTTTTCATTTGCTCACAGGGGTAACTAACTCAACAAAGCATTAGCTTTTCTGTCTTCCTTCTCAAGCTCACTGGTCCTTCACTCCTCTAGAATCATCTTCCATAAGAAATCCTTACACCCAGGTTCTTGCCTCAGCTCTGCTTCTTATAGAATTTGCACCTTTTTCAAAGTGTCTTGAGTCCATGCCAAATGTATAGATATTTATTTATAAATTACATCCATGGCTATTTCATTATATAGACTATATAACATAAAGTCTAAATAGGTGACATAGACATAAATAAAAAACATTAACAACTCAATTTCAGGTTTATTGTAATATGCATAATACGGTAGTGTAATTATGTTAAAACCTACAAAATTTATGAAAGATAAAGTTCATTTTTAAATACATTACTGATGATTTGCACATGAAAATGAGATATTACTTCCTCATACTTTTGTCTGTAGTCATTAAGTTTCTTAAAAATAAATTACATTTTAGAGATTTAAGATCACAACAAATTTAAAAAATAAAAATAAAATGTTCTACCAGAAGCAGAACTGAGGCAAGAACATGGGTGCAAGGATTTCTTATGGCAGAAGATTCTAGAAGAGTGGAGGGCTGGTAAACATGAGTGCAAGTGGTTGTGAGCTGCCTGAATTTGGGTTCTCTGGTGGGGGATGAGAAGTGTTGAGCTGTCTTTCCAGCTATCATGAACAGACTTTTTAAAAATAAGTTCTCATTTTGTATTTCTTTTTTCTTCTCTCTTTTCTTTAAGATGGGGTCTCATTGACTAGCTTTAAACTCCCCCTTGATTCTACCTCCCCACCTTCAAACAGCTTCTGTACTGTGGATATTCTATACCAGAGTGATATATTTTTAAACCTTCAATGAATCCACATTAATATGTTAATCATAGTCCATAGTTTACACTTGAATTCACTCTTGCTCTTATTCAGTATAGGAGTCTAGACCGTGGTTCTTAACCTGAGAGTCAAATGACCCTTTCACAGGGGTTGCCAATCAGATATCCTGGATATCAAATATTTACATTAAGCTTCATAACAGTAACAAATTACAGTTATGAAGTAGCAATAAAAAAGTCTATGCTTGGGGTCACTACAACATGGGGACGTGTGTTAAAGGGTTTCAGCGTTAGGAAAGTTGAGAACCACTGATCTAGACCACTATAAAGTCACACACATCTGCAGTTACTGTATCATACAGAATTTCTTCTGATGTGGCTGTACCATTTTGTATTCTCAGCAGTAGTATCCACTGCTGCATTTGGTTTTGTGGTCAATATTTGGGATGTTTGCCTTTCTAACTGAGCTGCAATGGTATCTCATTTTGTTTTAATTTGCAATTCCCAAAAGATATATGATGCTGAGCACTTTTTTATACATTTATATTCCATTTGGTATATCTTATTTGTTAAGGTTTCTGTTCACATCTTTTCTCCATTATTTAATCAGATTGTTACTTTTTTTATTTCTGAGCTTTTAAAGTTCTTTGTGTAGTTGGTGTTGTGGGATGTTTTCTTCTGTACATCATGTGGGTATTTTTGTCTTAAAAACAGAGTAGCTGTGATTACCTGAATGAGACTGTCACAAGACCAGGTCTGCTAACATCCTCTCATGGATGGCAAAAAGTATGAAAGAGTGGTGTCCCCCTTGAAAGGTATGTAGGTTAATGATTTCTGAATGATGTAGCACATGAAGATAGTACAGGTATATCTCATCAATGGCCTGCAGACCAGACAACATGTTTTAATCCTTGAAAATAGCTTAATGAAATAGAATTATCAGAAAGCTATTGAAGAACTTGTATTGCCCTTGTCGTAGTCCATAAGACATATAACTGAGGCATATTTCTCTGTTCATAAAAAACCTTTCTACATAAGGGAAGAATTATGATAAGAAAAGAACATGCAGATAACATCCTCCACATTACTCTTTGATTTCGTAAGTAAATTGGACAAAGAAAAGGATAAGATAGATGTACTGGCTTCTCTTTTTTGGATTATTTTATTTTATGTATATGAGTGTTTTGTCTGGATGTATGCATTTCTACCACATACATGTCTGGTACCAGTAGAGTTTAGAAGAGGCAGTATGATCCAATAGAACTGTAGTTACAAATGGTTGTGAGCCACTCTATGGGTGCCAGAAGCTGAACCTGGTTCTTTTTCAAGAGCAACAAATACTCTTACCCACTCAATCACATCTCAGCCTTATAATAAAGCTCTCTATCACTCAGAATTTAATTTTTATTATTTTTAATTATGTGTATATGTGTGTGTCTCTGTGTGAGTGTAAGTGTCCATAAAGGCCAGAGGTGTTGAATCCCCTGGAGCTGGAGTTATAGGTAGTTATGAGCCATTTGTCACAGGTGATATGAACTGAACACTCAAGTCCTCTGATAGAGAACTAAGTTCTTTGAACCACTGAGCCAACTTTACAGCCTGCCATTTCCTATGTCTCTGGGCATGGGCATTGAGTGCATAAGGAAAAGAAAAGGAATTCACATTAGACCTGGGCAAAATATCTCTTTCTGGAATACAAAAGCTTGGAACTTATAGGAAAAACTGGAGTAGTGAAGAAGAGAAAATCATGTGCAAATAACAGTGCACAAATGGCATGAGAGAGTTGGTGCAGAAGACTATGGTCACCAGAGAATTAAGAGGGAAGTTAATATTTCGGTGACCTGAGAGCTAATACGAAGCTTTAATGACATTGCTGCATCCCATGCTGGGTCATGATATTTCAGAAATAAAAAAGTTTCTAATAAAATTGAGTGATAAGTTGAAAGGAAAATTGGTTTCATTAGTAATAACACAACCAAGAGGGGATGAGAAGACAAAGTAACAATAGCAGATTAAAGGGGTCTGTCTCAGTCATGGAAATGCAAATGAGGCAAAACTTGTATCAGGCTGGAATTCCCAGTGAAAACCAATTTTGGCAGAATACCAAAAGCTACCTCAGAAAGACCTTAAAGCCTGCAAGCAAGTTCACCAAAAAGATACAGATAGCCCCAACTTTTTTTCTTCTACTGTGAAGAAAATAGATCCTGTTTGATGGGAATTGCCTCAGTCTCATAGAGTAACCAACTTTTCATACAAGTGGAGACTCTACATTCAATTGTAGACCCATTGGCCCCAAGCATTATACAGAATGTTTGGGCTTGGGTGGATGCTGAGGCCAGGTATACCTTGGATCCTGGTGGCCTCCTGAAATATCAGTGGGCAATGGGTATCAGTTAAATGGGTGTGGAGATAGAGCAGTGTGTGTGTTTGATTAAGCCTGCCCTAGGGGTAAGCAAATATCCCTCTATAGTATGCTGCATATACTGGCAGTGGCAATATTTCTTGTTCAGTGTATGACCATTTTAACTGGAAGATGTGGCAAAGCCACTGCTGTGGAGAAGCAGCAGTCTGCCAGAGGCCAACTGAGGAACTAAAGTTAGAATGGCAAATGAGTGCCTGGCTCCCTTTTGACCCCAGGCCATGCTGAGCAATACATATAGGTTCTACCTATGAGAAGAGGTATGTGTGCATGTGCATGTGTGTTCATGCATATGCCTGTGCATATGTGTGCTCATGTATGTGTTTATGCAGCCCTGCAACAGTGTTCCAGGATAAGGAAGCCAAACAGCTCATGAAAAATGATTGTGGATTATAGAGAACTGAATAAAATTGGACATCCTATAAAGCACCCTTCATTTGGTACTATAAAGTAGGAAAATAAAATCTGTGCCTGGGGAGATCATAGATTCTAGTGAAGAAAAGTACCACTATTATTTTGTTTTTGTCAAGTGGATATGTCTATCAAAGTGCTTTCTGAGCATTTGTGCTCATACCTATAGTTTATTGCTGCTGTCAGCCTTGGTTTCAAAAGCTTCTTGCAGTGGGTGGTACTCTTCAGAGTCATAAAGGGTCACAGTGTTGAGAATATGTCACTTATGTTGTGTCATGTTCGCTCAGAGCTCAGTTTTCCATAGGAAAAATACTTATACATCTATATCATCCAATTCAAGGCCCAGAGGACATTACTGAAGAGGGGCTGAAAAAAATGTAAGAGCCAGAGGAAAAAGTAGAGAAAAGTAGAACTCTGTCCTCTAGACCCAATGTAGCCATTGGCATCTTGAAATTAGAGCAGTTGTAATTTTCTACATAGACTCTGGCAAGGTGGAGCCACTACCATTCCTTCGTAAAATGGAAGGGAAAGGGTACATGTTGTGCTATCTCTCCATCTTGAAAATATGTAAACAGTCAAAAATTTCTGGGGATGGCAGGAGGTTTTTCTGCATAGATGCCCATATTTTGATCATGCTTCTGTAAGTAAACTCGTGGTTCTGTAAGCAGATCTAATTAAAACCATTGCTTTATCTAACTTCACTTGAGTGGAATCATTTCTTTGATCTGTCCTTAGTGGCTTGTCTGAGGTACCATTAATACTCCAGTTGGTATGAGTAAACCCTTGTTCTCACCTTCCCAGGAAAAATCTAAGCCTATTTAGATAACTGGACTTTACCAGCCATTTTTTTAAATTTTATCCAGCTGTGACTTGTCTTCCTGTTCTCTTGAGGTATCCTTGGCAGGGAAGGAACTTTTTATTTTAATGAAATCTGGTGTATCAGTTATTTATTTCTGAGATCATGCTCTGGATATTGTGCCGAAATAGTCACCAGCATGGCCAAAGTCACTTGTATTTTCTCCTGTGGTATATATTCTAGGGGTTTCTCTGTTTTATATTTTAAAATAATGCCTAAATTCATACAGATCTTGCACATATTTTGTTAGATTTAAGCCTAAGTATTTCATTTCTGAGATGCTAATGTAAATGAACTTGTGCTTTTCAATTTCAAATTCTATTTTTTCATTTCTGGTATAAAGATAAGATATTGACTTTTGTATGTTGACCATATATTGCCAAGGTCTGCAAAATAACATGTTGGAAATATTTATTTTAGTTTTTTGCTTTTCTATATAGATAAATGTCTTCTAAAAAGAAAAACAGTTTCATTCTTCTTTAAAACTCTGGGTGTCTTTTTATTCTATTCCTTCTGTCAGTTCTTCTGCTAGGACTTCTAGAATGGCATGCAAAATGGGTAGGAGGAGGTACCTCTTTGTCTTATTCCTGATCTTAGCAAGAAAGCTTTGAATTATCTACTATTACAGAGGCTTTTAGCAGTAGTTCTCTTTGCAGGTCTTTTTTAAGATCAGATAGAGGAAATTATGTTCTATTCTTAGATTGTTGTGCTTTTAGAAGATTTATTTATTTTACTATATTCGCATAAGTATTTTAGCTGGATACATTTCTATGTACCATATGCATGCCTGTCCCTTTTATAGGCCAGAATAGGGCTTGGATTACCTGAAATTGTAGTCACGTATGTTGTGAGTTGCCATGGAGTTTCAGGGTACCAAATCTGGGTCTTCTGCAAGAAGACCAGATACTTTCAACTACTGTGCCACCCTCCAGCCCCAGATTTTTATAATCATAATTGGGCATTGGTTTGGTTATGTGCCTTTTCTGCACCTGTTGATATATTCGCATGATTTTTATTGTTGAGCATAATGATATGATGAATCACATTAATTGATGTTGGAATGTTGCACACCTGAAATGAATCCAATTTGAAAACTAGGGTTTTTTTATTACTAATTGTAGAAATATCATCACCACAACTATCTTAACTGTGCAACAATAGAAGATTGAATACATACTTTGCATTTTTAGAAAATTCTGCTTTAACACTTGGTCAAAATGTGCTTTAAAAGTCTGTTTTCCCTTCAGAGGGGCAGATACACCTGGGAAGCCAGAGGAGACTACTCCCTGCCCACATTTCTGACACTAGAAGAAAACGACTAGCACCATCTGGGCCCCCTGTGTAAAGGCAGGGCAGGCCCTTCTGGTTGCTGCCCTCACAAACAGCTGAAACCCTGATCTGAGAAGTGACTCCAGGCCCAAGACCAGTGGCAAGACCAACTTTTCTGCACGAAGAGACCTTCCTGGTGGACTCAGTACACATGCCCACAGGAACAACTGAAGACCCATAGACAGGAAGGACTACACACCTGAAAGCAGAACACTCTGTTCCCGTAACTGGCTGAAAGAAAACAGGAAAACAGGTCTACAGCACTCCTGACACACAGGCCTATAGGACAGTCTGACCAATGTCAGAAATAGCAGAAAAAAGTAACACCAGAGATAATCTGATGGTGAGAGGCAAGCACAGGAACCCAAGCAACAGAAACCAAGACTACATGGCATCATTGGAGCCCAATTCTCCCACCAAAGCAAACACTGAATATCCAAAAACACCAGAAAAGCAAGATCTAGATTTAAAATCACATTTGATCATGATGATGTAGGACTTCAAGAAAGACAAAAAAAACTCCCTTAGAGAAATGCAGGAAAACACAAATAAACAAGCAGAAGCCTATAGAGAGGAAATGCAAAAATTCATGAAAGAATTCCAGGAAAACACAATCAAACAGTTGAAGGAATTAAAAATGGAAATAGAAGCAATAAAGAAAGCACAAAGGGAGACAACCCTAGATATAGAAAACCAAAGGAAGAGACAAGGAACCATAGATACAAGCATCGCCAACAGAATGCAAGAGATAGAAGAGAGAATCTCAAAAGCAGAAGATTCCATAGAAATTGTCAACAGAACTGTCAAAGATAATGTAAAACAGAAAAAGATACTGGCCCAAAACATACAGAAAATCGAGGACATAATGAAAAGATCAAACCTAAGGAGAGTAGGTATAGAAGAGAGTGAAGAATCCCAACTCAAAGGACCAGTAAATATCTTCAACAAAATCATAGAAGAAAACATCCCTAACCTAAAGAAAGAGATGCCCATAAACATACAAGAGACCTACAGAACTCCAAATAGATTGGATCAGAAAAGAAACCCTGCCATCACACATAATAGTCAAAAACACCAAATGCACAAAACAAAGAAAGAATATTAAAAGCAGTAAGGGAAAAGGTCAATAACATATAAAGGCAGACCATCAGAATACACCAGACTTCTCACTAGAGACAATAAAGCCAGAAGATCCTGGACAGATGTCATACAGACTCTAAGAGAACACAAATGCCAGCCCAGGTTACTGTATCCAGCAAAGCTCTCAATAACATAGAGAAACCAAGATATTCCATGACAAAACCAAATTTATACAAAATCTTTCTACAAATCCAGCCCTACAAAGGATAATAAATGTTAAAGCCCAACACAAGGAGGCAAGCTACATCCTAAACAAAGCAAGAAATTAATCGTTTTACAACAAAACAAAGAGAAGACAAGCACAAACATAATCTCACATCCAAACACCAATATAACAGGAATCAAAAATCACTTCCTTAATATCTCTCAACATCAATGGACTCAATTCCCCAATAAAAAGACACAGATTAACAAACTGGATAGGCAATGAGGACCCTGCATTTTACTGCCTACAGAAAACACCTCAGAGACAAAGACAGACACTACCTCAAAGTAAAAGGCTGGAAAACAATTTCCAAGCAAATGGTCTGAAGAATCAAGCTGGAGTAGCCATTCTAATTTTCAACCAAAAGTCATCAAAAAAGATAAGGAAGGACACTTCATATTCATCAAAGGTAAAATCCGTCAAGAAGAACTCTCCATCCTAAATATCTATGCTCCAAATACAAGGGCACCTACATACATAAAAGAAACCTTACTAAAGCTCAAAGCACACATTGCCCCTCACAAAATAATAGTAGGAGCTTTCAACACTCCACTCTCATCAATGGACAGATCATGGAAACAGAAATTAAACAGAGACATAGACAGACTAAGAGAAGTCATGAACCAAATGGACTTAACAGATATTTATAGAACATTCTATCCTAAAACAAAACCATATACCTTCTTCTCACCACCTCATGGTACCTTCTCCAAATTTGACCATATAATCGGTCATAAAACCGGCCTCAACTGATACAGAAAGATAGAAATAATCCCATGTGTCCTATCAGACCACCACAAGCTAAAACTAGTCTTCAACAACAGTAAGGAAAGAATGCCCCCATATACATGGAAGTTGAATCATGCTTTACTCAATGGTAACCTGGTCAAGGAAGAAATAAAGAAAGAAATTGAAGACTTTTTAGAATTTAATGAAAATGAAGGTACAACATACCCAAACTTATGGGACACAATGAAAGCAGTGCTAAGAGGAAAACTCATAGCTCTGAGTGCCTGCAGAAAGAAACAGGAGAGCGCATATATCAGCAGCTTCACAGCACACCTAAAAGCTCTAGAACAAAAAGAAGCAAACACACCCAGGAGGAGTAGAAGTCAGGAAATAATCAAACTCAGAGCTGAAATCAACCAAGTAGAAACAAAAAGGACTATACAAAGAATCAACAGAACCAAAAGCTGGTTGTTTGAGAAAATCAACAAGATAGATAAACCCTTAGCCAGACTAACCAGAGAATACAAAGAGTGTGTCCAAATTAACAAAAACAGAAATGAAAAGGGAGACATAACAACAGAGCCAGATGAAATTCAAAAAATCATCAGATCTTACTACAAAAGCCTATATTCAACAAAACTGGAAAAATTGGGGGAAATGGACAATTTCCTAGACAGATACCAGGTACCGAAGTTAAATCAGAAACAGATAAACCGTTTAAACAACCCCATAACCCCTAAAGAAATAGAAACAGTCATTAAAGGACTCCCAACCAAAAAGAGCCCAGGTCCAGATGGGTTTAGTGCAGAATTCTATCAGACCTTCATAGAAGACCTCATACCAATAATATCCAAACTATTCCACAAAATTGAAACAGATGGAGCACTACCGAATTCATTCTATGAAGCCACAATGACTCTTATACCTAAACCACACAAAGACCCAACAAAGAAAGAGAACTTCAGACCAATTTCCCTTATGAATATCGACTCAAAGATACTCAGTAAAATTCTTGCAAACTGAATCCAAGAGCACATCGAAACAATCATCCACCATTATCAAGTAGGCTTCATTCGAGGGATGCAGGGATGGTTTAATATAGAGAAAATCATCAATGCAATCCACTGTATAAACAAACTGAAAGATAAAAAGCACATGATAATTTCATTAGATGCTGAGTAAGCATTTGACAAAATTCAACACCACTTCATGATAAAAGTCCTGTAAAGAACAGGAATTCAAGGCCCATACCTAAACAGTGAAAGCCATATACAGCAAACCAGTAGCTAATATTAAACTAAATGGAGAGAAACTTGAAGCAATCCCACTAAAATCAGGGACTAGACAAGGGTGCCCACTCCCTCCCTACTTATTCAATATAGTTATCAAAGTCCTAGCCAGAGCAATCAGACAACAAAAGTAGATCAAAGGGATACAGATTGGAAAGGAAGAAGTCAAAATATCACTATTTGCAGACGATTTGATTGTATACTTAAGTGATCCCAAGAGTTCCACTACTAAGCCTGATAAACAGCTTCAGCGAAGTGGCTGGATATAAAATTAACTCAAATAAATCAGTAGCCTTCCTCTACACGAAAGAGAAACAAGCCAAGAAAGAAATTAGGGAAACGACACCCTTCATAATAGAACCAAATAGTATAAAGTACCTCGGTGTGACATTAACCAAGCAAGTAAAAGATCTGTATGATAAGAATTTCAAGCCTCTGAAGAAAGAAATTGAAGAAGACCTCAGAAGATGGACAGATCTCCCATGCTCATGGATTGGCAGGATTAACATAGTAAAAATGGCCATTTTACCAAAAGCGATCTACAGATTCAATGCAATCCCCATCAAAATACCAATCCAATTCTTCAGAGAGTTAGACAGAACAATTTGCAAATTCATCTGGAATAACAAAAAACCCAGGATAGTTAAAACTATCCTCAACAATAAAAGGACTTCTGGGGGAATCACTATCTCTGAACTCAAGCAGTATTACAGAGCAATAGTGATAAAAAATGCATGGTATTGGTACAGAGACAGAAAGATAGACCAATGGAATAGAATTGAAGACCCAGAAATGAACCCACACACCTATGGTCACTTGATTTTTGACAAAGGAGCCAAAACCATCCAATGGAAAAAAGATAGCATTTTCAGCAAATGGTGCTGGTTCAACTGGAGGTCAACATGTAGAAGAATGCAGATTGATCCATGCTTATCACCCTGTACAAAGCTTAAGTCCAAGTGGATCAAGGACCTCCACATCAAACCAGATACAGTCGAACTAATAGAAGAAAAACTAGGGCAGCATCTCGAACACATGGGCACCGGAGAAAATTTCCTGAACAAAACACCAATGGCTTATGCTCTAAGATCAAGAATCGACAAATGGGATCTCATAAAACTGCAAAGCTTCTGTAAGGCAAAGGACACTGTTGTTAGGACAAAACGGCAACCAAAAGATTGGGAAAAGATCTTTACCAATCCTATAACAGATAGAGGCCTTATATCCAAAATATACAAAGAACTCAAAAAGTTAGACCGCAGGGAGACAAATAACCCTATCAAAAAATGGGGTTCAGAGCTAAACAAAGAATTCACAGCTGTGGAATGCCTAAAGGCTGAGAAACATCTAAAGAAATGTTCAACATCTTTAGTCATAAAGGAAATGCAAAACCAAACTCACCTGAAATTCCCTTCATACCAGTCAGGATGGCTAAGATAAAAAACTCAGGTGACAGCTGGCAAGGATGTGGAGAAATGGAACACTCCTCCATTGTTGGTGGGATTGCATACTGGTATAACCATTCTGGAAATCTGTCTGGAGGTTCCTCAGAAATTTGGACATTGAACTACCTGAGGACCCATCTATACCTCTCTTGGGCATATACTGAAAAGATGCCCCAACATATAACAAAGACACATGCTCCAGTATGTTCACAGCAGCCTTATTTATAATAGCCAGAAGCTGGAAAGAACCAGATGCCTTCAACAGAGGAATGGATACAGAAAATGTGGTACATCTACACAATGGAATATTACTCAGCTATCAAAAACAACGACTTTATGAAATTGTAGGCAAATGGTTGACCTGGAAAATATCATCCTGAGTGAGCTAACCCAATCACAGAAAGACATACATGGTATGCACTCACTGATAAGGGCTATTAGCCCAAAAGCTTGAATTACCCTAGATGCCTAGAAACAAATGAAACTCAAGACGGATGATCAAAATGTGAATGCTTCACTCCTTCTTTAAACGGGGAATAAGAATACCCTTAGGAGGGAATAGGGAGGCAAAGTATAGAACAGAGGCAGAAAGAACACCCATTCATAGCCTGCCCCACATGTGGCCCATACATATACAGCCACCAAACTAGGTAAGATGGATGAAGCAAAGAAGTGCAGGCTGACAGGAACCAGATGTAGATCTCTCCTGAGAGACACAGCCAGAATACAGCAAATACAGAGGTAATGCCAGCAGCAAACCACTGAACTGAGAATAGGACCCCCGTTGAAGGAATCAGAGAAAGGACTGAAAAGAGCTTGAAGGCCGAGACCCCCATATGAACAACAATGCCAAGCAACCAGAGCTTCCAGGGACTAAACCACTACCAAAGACTATACATGGACTGACCCTGACTCTGACCTCATAGGTAACAATGAATATCCTAGTAAGAGCACCAGTGGAAGGGAAAGCCCTTGGTCCTGCCAAGACTGAACCCCCAGTGAACGTGATTGTTGGGGGAGGGAGTTAATGGGGGGATGGGGAGGGGAACACACATATATAAGGTGAGGGGAAGAGGTTAGGTGGATGTTGGCCTGGAAAGCGGCAATGGAATAACAATCAAAATGTAAGTTCATAAAGATGGAGGAAAAAAAAAGATGAAAAAAAAAGTCTGTTTCCAAATTTAGTTAGTTTTGTTACAGGTTATTTTGAGGACTGGAGAGGTAGCTCTTCGGATAAGTGTTCTTGCTGCTCATACAGTAATCCTGGGTTTGATTTCCCCTACCATGTGGTGGCTAACAATTGTCTATAACTCCAGTTCTAGGAAATCACACACTCTTTTATAACCTCCATAGCTGATGAATGCATGTGGTGCAGACATACATTCAGAAAAATACTCATAGACAGAAAACTTTTAAAATACTTGTTTTAAATGGCTAGATATGATTGTTATTGTAGCTGAAATAGGTATGTAGATTTAAAACAAAGATGTGGAGTATTGGTTGCATTGAGTACCCAACTGTATATTTTTAATACTGTGTATCAATTGTATTAGAGTTCTTAAAGGGAAACAAACCAAGAAGAGGGTTAGAAAAGTAGGAAAGTGAATAGATAGGAATGTAGATAGATGGCTGGCAGGCAGGCAGACAGACAGACAAATAAAACAAGTGTTTATAGCTCTCATTGCAAGAAATTGGCTCACATGCTTATGGAAGATGAGAAGCCTCATGCTCTATAGTCTATAAGCCGGAGGCCTAGGAGAGCCTAAAGTGATTCTAAAATTTTATGGAACTGAAGTGTATATCCTTATCCAAATTGAGAAGACTGATATGACTTTTTAGCTAAGCATTCAGAAAGTAGCCAAATTCTCTCTTCTTCTACATTTTATTCCTAATATATTTAATGATTCCTTCATCAGGGAAGGCAAAATATTTTACTGAACCCACCAATGAAATACTAATCCAGATACACCCTTACCAACACTTCACAAGAAATGGTGTTTAATCTGAGCAATTTATATCCCAGTTGTTATATAAAATCAACTACTTTATCAATTGCATAAAGATTTTTGTTGACTCCTTTAACCTTAAACTATTCTGGAGGACAAACTCCAAGAGGAAAAAAGCATTTTGAAGCCCCCTTCATTTAAAAAAATACTTAACTTAGCCTCTCTCTCTCTCTCTCTCTCTCTCTCTCTGTGTGTGTGTGTGTGTGTGTGTGTGTGTGTGTGTGTGTGTGTGTGTGTGTGTGTGTGTGGGGTGTGTGTACAAGGGAGAGCCTAGGAATAGGTAAACTCTCTACCATTGAACTTTTATCCATGTCCTTGAATCTTTCTTGTGTTTGTTTTCCATAAAGATACGAAAGTGTACATTTTAAGCATCACACACATGCATTATTTTCTGCAACAAAAGTAACACAATAATGGAAAAATTCAACCATGGTGAGTTCTCTGCTGCATACTTTTCTCTCCAGAAGTTTTACATTCCTTGCTTCCTTAAAAAGAAGAAGAAAAGAGAAAAAAACACCTGTTTTTCTCAAAGAAATCTATCATGTGAATTTACAAAAGAGTTCATGCTAAATAAAAATCTTAGGATTGCTTATTGCTATTAAGGACAACAATTTGAAACTGTAATATAAAAGAAATGTGTAATTGGGAGTTGGTTAAGGAATGCAGTAATGGGAACCCTTGTTGCCAATCATGATGACCTGAGTTGGATACCCAGAACCCACAGAAAGAAAGGAGAGAGCCATCTGTGGTGCTTTGAATGAAAATGATCCCCCAAAGTTTCATTTATTTGAATGTCTGTTCCTCGGTTGGTGGGACTATTTGGGAAGGATTAGGAGGCATTACCTTATTGAATCAATGTGTCACTGGGGTAGGCTTTGATGCTTCAAAAGTCTATGCCATTCCCAGTTAGCTTTGCCTCTGACTCCTACTTAAAGATAAGGAAACAGAATTTTCAATAGGGTGATTTGGATCTCTGGAGTCTAACTTCTTGAGTTCTTTGTATATGTTGAATATTAGCCCTCTATCAGATGTAGGATTGGTAAAGATCTTTTCCCAATCTGTTGGTTGCCCTTTTGTCCTAATGACAGTGTCTTTTTCCTTACAGAAGCTTTGTTGTTTTATGAGGTCCCATTTGTCGATTCTTGATCTTAGAGCATAAGCCATTGGTGTTTTGTTAAGGAAAATGTCCCCAGTGCCCATGAAGTTAGACACCAGAGAGACAAATAACCCTATTAAAAAATGGGTTACAGAGCTAAACAAAACATTCTCAGCTGAGGATTATTAAATGGCCAAAAAGCACCTAAAGAAATGTTCGACATAGTTAGTTATCAGGGAAATGCAAATCAAAACAACCCTGAGATTCCACCTCACACCAGTGAGAATGGCTAAGATCAAAAACTCAGGTGGCAGCAGATGCTGGCAAGGATGTGGAGAAAGAGGAACACTCCCTCATTGTTGGTGGGATGGCAAACTGGTACAAACACTCTGGAAATCAGTCTGGAGGTTTGTCAGAAAATTGGACATTCCACTACCTGAGGACCCAGCTATACCTCTCCTGGGCATATATCTAAAACGTGTTCCAACATACAGCAAAGACACATGCTCCACTATGTTCAATGCAGCCTTATTTATAATAGCCAGAAGCTGGAAAGAACCCAGATGCTCTTCAACAGAGGAATGGATTCAAAAAATATGGTACATCTACACAATGGAGTATTACTCAGCTATCAAAAATAATGACTTCATGAAATTCATAGGCAAATGGAATGAATTAGAAAATATCATTCTGTGTGAGGTAACTCAATCACAGAAAAACATACTTGGTATGCACTCATTGATAAGTGGATATTAGCCAAAAAGCTCGAATCACCCAAGGTGCAGTCCACAGATCACAGGAAGCTCAAGAAGAAGGATGACCAAAATGCCGATGCTCCCACTCCTTAAAAGGGGAAAAACATCCATAGGAGGGGATATGGAAGCAAAGTTTAGAGCAGCGACTTAAGGAAAGGCCATTCAGTGCCTGATCCACATGTGGCCTATATATATACAGCCACCAAAACTAGATAAGATTGATGAAGCTAAAAAAATGCATGCTGAAAAGGACCAGATATAGATCTCTCCTGAGAGACACATCCAGAACATGTCCAATACAGAGGTCAATGCTAGCAGCAAACCACCGAACAGAGAACAAGACCCCCTTGGGGGAAATTCGAGGAAGGATTGAAACAGTTGAAGGAGCTTTCAACCCCATAAAAACAACAATGCCAACCAACCAGAGCTTCCAGGGACTAAACCACTACTGAAAGACTATACATGGACTGACCCAAGGCTCCGACTGCATAAGTAGCAGAGAATAGCTTTGTTGGGGTACCAGTGGAAGGGGAAGCCCTTGGCCCTGCCAAAGGTTGGACCCCCAGTGCAGGGAAATATGGATGGGGCAATAAGGGGGATGTATAGGGGGAATACCCAAATGGTGGAAGGGGAGGGGAGGGAATGGGGGCTTATGGACAGGAAACCAGGAAGGGAAATAACGTTTGCAATGTAAGTAAAGAAAATATATCTAATAAAAAAATTTTAATAAGATAAGGAAACAAATTTCAGCTATTGTTACAGTTCCTGCTTATGCCATGCTTTCTATCTTGATGGTCATGGACTCACTCTCTGCAACTGTAAGCAAGCCTCCAGTTAAATGGTATCTTTTATAGATTGCCTTAGTCATGATGTCTCTTTATAGCAATAGAAAAGTAACTTGATACCCCTCACAAACAAATCCCATTTTTTGCTTGCTGACCAGTGCCTGATATGAATGTCTCCTGAGAAGCTCTGCCAGAGCCTTACCAATACAGATGCAGTCAGGAGTGGGTGAGTGGGTGGGTGGGGGAGCACCCTCATAGAAGCAGGGTGGAGGAGGGATGGAATAGGGGGTTTTTGGAGGGGGAACAGGGAAGTGGATGGCATTTGAAATGTAAATAAATAAAATAACCAATAAAAAGTTAAAAAACAAACAAAACAAAAACATACAATCCCCTATAATGTACAGGTAGCAAGGCAAACAATCCCACATAGGTCGTCCTATTTTAAAAGAAAAATATTTTAAGTGAGACAAGAGTCAGATAACCAATTTTATCATTTAACCATTTTAAGTGTACAATTGTACAATTCAATTTTACAGTTTTGCATAACCACCAATATATTTAGTTCCAGAATACTCCTATCATCTCACAAAAAAACCCTCTATGGTCAATCCTATCCAACCTCCCCTAAAGTTTTGACAAGCATCCATTTGCCTGTTGTCTCCATTATGTTGGGAACACTTTCCTTTTAGGTTCCATGCTTCCCCTGGCTTTTCCTGGCCCCAAGCTTACTGTGTAGCAGCTGATAAGAAAAGTTGCGTTTTTGGCAAGTGGAAGGTTTTGTAGGGACATACTCCAGTCTTTTTTATTTGTAGCGTGAAAGGAGACTTTCCCACAGTACAGGTGTTTTACACATCTTTCTGATAGCTGTGGTTTTGTGACAAAACACTAGCCAAAAGCAAATTGCAGAAGGAAAGGTTTACTTTGAATTTTGTGTCAGGTAACAATACATGGTAGCAGAAACTTAAGACAGCAGGTTTCCTTGCACCCACTGTCAGTATAGAAAGATAAGTAATGCCTCTCATCTCACTTCTGTTTTGTTCAGTGTAGGACTTGAAGCATGGAATGATGGAACCTTTGGTTAGGGTAAGTCTCCCCATGTCTATGAGCCCAACTAAGAAATATCCTCACACATATGCTCAGAGGTTTGTCTCCAAAGGAGCTGGAATTCTAGATCTTGTTATGTTGACTGTAATAATCAACACAGTCAGTCTTTATTATTCTCCAAGGACACAAATTGTGACTATCTTCTGGGCTTCAGTGGGTCTTTTTCCTCCAAATGTAAAGGTCTTATAGCACTATATTATTCTGCCTTGACTAAATTTTTATTGATACCATGACAAAACTACCTAGGAAAATAACTTATATAAGAAAAAGATTTATTTTATTAATGATTTAGAGGGTTAAAATAAATGTTCCTATGGCCCACCATGAACATAATGGAAGACCATGGTAGGGGTACATGTCAGAGCAAGTGGCTACTTCAGAAGCCAGGAAAGAGGAGAGACAGGCTAGTGTATCCCAGTTTCATTTGGGGTTGTGTCTGCAGTGACATAAGGGTATACGTTCTGCCATTAGGGTATACATTCTGTATCTCCTCTACTACCTCTCAATAGCACCACTGTGAAGGCAAATATATGTATGGGCCAATGCCATTCAATCAGTCACACAATGGCAAACATCACTCTTCTCCCTTTTTCTGTTTCAGGGACATATTACATGGTGAACTCAACTGTTTTCCTACTCTCATCTAAGGTCAAATCAAGGGGACACATGCTTTTTTCTGAAGTGAGAAAATAGGAAAATGAACAGAGAAAAATACATGGTAAGAGGAAGGACAAAAATCAGTGCCTGTTATTATTCTGTGACCTTAAGTTGGAGCTAGAAAAGATTTCCCAGGAGACACATACCTATTCAGGGATCTTTACTAAACATATTCCATTTATTTTTAGATATGAAAATTAGTCTATCATTGTCATTTTCTCTGAGCAACCCTAGACTTAAGTTCTCACTTAGAGCTCTTCTCATCCTACATTGGCAGTTCTTCTTAAAGTGAACACTGGCTCCACCATATTAGCATGACTCACCTGGTTTCCTTGTCATATGTGAAATTTGAAGAGAAAGTGAAGCTACACATATATTGGCCTCCCCTGATTCTCTGAGGCCATTAGAGAGAGACATAATCCTTATCTCTCCTGAAGAATGACAAGGAAAAGAACTGTCTAAATCAATTCCCCTCCTCTCCCATACCATGTAGTACTCAAGAAGATTTTGTGCAGTCCAGACTGAAAGATTCAATTTCCCTTGAAGATAATTTATACCATCCTGTAGTCCATAATGTGCTTTTAAAAGAATTATTTATTTATTTTTTATTTTATGGGCATATGTGTGTCTGCATGAGTTATATACAAAACACGTATGTCTGGTGTCTATGCAGACCATAATAAAGTGGAAGTAGAGTTAGAGAAAGTTTTGAGCCACCATATGAGTTCTGGGAACTGATCCTTGCTTCTCTACAAGTACAGCAAGAGCTTATAACTACTGAGCCATCTCTTCAGGCCCTACTATTGTGTGGAGAATTCTGGAATGATACAGAACTCACTATTTTTCAGATTGTGCCTTCACTGACCGCAGTGAGAATCTGCTGAGGGTAAGCCTGGATCTTGAACAACACTTAGATATTTTTCTATGCTTTGCACGACATTTGGAACAAAGAGTGTGTGCAAACAGCCTTGAATGAAGACATGGAGAAAAATCAGGAATGAACAAGTTCCAAGTTCTAGTGAAACAGCAGAATTGTTCAACTACCAAAACAGACTAGGTAGGTCACAGAGAGTGTTTGGGTAGTGAAAATAGTCTAAATAATGCTCCAATTGTAGCTATACACGTTTCAAATCATATACTGTGGCAAGATATTTACACACTCTTGATGATGGTACTGTGTCAGTATATATTTACTGGTAGTAAAAATGTCCCACTCTGGCACTGGATGTTTGTGATGAAGGAGGTTTGCATGGGTCAAGACAAGAGCTCTAACATGCAACGTCTATGATTTTTGCTATAACCTTATATCCAAAACAATTTTAAAAAATCTAAACAGACAGAATGAAGGCAACAGTCAATCTCACCTCAATGTCCAGAGAGATGTACTCATGACTACCAGCCCTGCCCTCAGAAAGAATAGATGAAAATCAGCTCAGGGCTGGTGTTCATATTGCATAAAACTGCAGCTATCCTGAGTAAATGAAGGACAGCAGTGTCTAGCCTAGTGGGATCCCTGCTCTAAATCTCTGTGTCCTGCACATCCTGACAATCATGACTGATTTATTCCCCTTTGGTTTTATGATCTGAGGCTTCCCACATTGCTAACACATTACTCATCTTAGTTATATAGACAGCAGGGTCAAATAAGTGACCTATTGGATCTCAGAAGTGACTGATGGCTGTGTAGACTGGACTGTGTTTAAAGGGTTATCTTGCTCTCTTGAGTAAACATTTAACTTTGAAAATGTTCATGTCCATCTCACTTTCCCCTCTACCCCAGGGGTTGGGTAAATTATATTACCTACTAATTGAGCACGCTACTCCTACAACTCAGTAATGAGTCAGAGGGATTTGGCTGTGTCTGCTCTTCTGGCTTACCCATCTCATAAACATTCAGAGTGACAAACTTTTTCTTTGGCTTGGGGTCCTAAAGAGGGAATAAAAATCTCTTAATTTTTTTCCAACTTAAGACTTCAGTGAAATATTTTCCACTATTCTCAGCAAGACATAATACTTCGTTTCATGAATAAGTTAATGAGAAAAATGTGGATGCCCACCATCTCTAGGGAGGGGAACCTCTTAGGCAGTTTGCTCCTTGGGGTACCACTTACTCTCTAAGACACTTGGGCACTCTGAGACATCTGTGGTTTGGATAATAAGGCCAAAGTACTGAGGATGAATCTGACTTTCTCTTCAGCAATCTTTCCTAACATTTACCTTGAACTTGGATAGCCCTCCCCACTGAACCACACTTTGTACTGCCTGAGAAGTTGTCAAGTGGTTGAATGGTTCATAGCAAGCATAAAGTGCCAACTACCAATTATTTCAACACAACCTTTTTCACATTATGTTTCATCAATGGGTCAAAATTGTGCTTACCTACAGACGGCCTATCCAGATGCTCAGCTAGGCCTTCAGTTGGTTTTCTACCATCTGGCCACAACCTGCCTTAGCAACTCAATTTTCCACAAGCCATTTCCAGCTCAAAGCAAATAGCTCCACAGCTATTGCTTGATCCCTCTTCCTGCCTAAAACACTGTTTTTCAACCGTTCTAAACTCTTCCCTTTTTGAGTAGGTTGGTGAACACCAGAGGATAGTAATTTGGAAAAAGAATTTTCCACACCAATATTCTAAAATCTTTACTCAACATTTTTAAGTATGTGCATAGAAGAAAAAAGGTTAGTTTTCCCATTAACAAACATAAAGAAACAGATTTGCTTTTGAATTCATGTCCAGAAGCTGAACAGAGGCACTGTTATGGGAAAAAGGGGGGCAGAAAAAGCTTTCTTTTAAGCAGTTTTTGTTCTCTTTTTGGTTTTATATTATAATTTCTGAAGTCACATAACTTTTTGGAAGTGTATTGTGAAGTTGAAATGCAGCTTATTAAAACTATCTTTCCTGGTAGACATTTCTCCACCACCAAATATTATTCGGGTTCAGAAGTTCATTTAATTATAAGTAATCTCCATTGGATGGTAAGGCCTGTGGTAATGCTTCTATATTTCTGCTGCAATACATTCAATGTGTGTGTGTGTGTGTGTGTGTGTGTGTGTGTGTGTGTGTGTGTGTGTTCTATATACATTTAGAAATTTTAGCTTCCTGGAGTCTTTGCGCTCACGCGTGCGCACACACACACACACACATGCACGCACGCACGCACGCACGCACGCACACACGCACACGAGTGGGGGAGGATTGAAAGGACAGAGACAAAGATAGAGAGAGAGGGAGAATGAGAGGGCATGAGCCTTTTGTAAGCTTCCAATACACCCACTGCATTATCATCAGATTGAAAGGATCCATAAAAATAATTTTGGGCAAAAGATATAGTTTTGTGGTAATTCTACCAACACTTCAAGGTTGCAAGAAACCCAAAATTTAGTTTCTAGCACTGAAAAGAAAATTATTATGTTGTTATTGATGTGCACTATGTAGTGACACTTAGTATTACCATATCTGTAGTAAACATATGCTGGTGTTTTTCTTGTAATTATTTCTTTACGAGATTCAGAATTTATATCATATTAGGTATTTTAAGTAATCTAAGATGCTTTAAAATATACAAAAGATGTGTATATACAAATACACATCTATTACACCTACCCATAATAGTCTGTCTCATGAAGGGATTTTGGTATTTAAGATCCTGGAACCAATTCCTGTGTCTATTGAGGGATGATTATATTGCCTAATATCCCTATGATGATGCACACATATTGTTAGGCCTCTTCTTTCTTAAGTGAAAACAGAATCCATTTACATTTCACCAATTCAGTCAAATATTCACAGAGAAAGTTGAATTAAAGGGACACCATGTTCCTAATTCACGCCAGGATTCTTTTTTGGCTCCTCATAATGCCTTTTTATTTATTTTTTAACTTTTATTTGACTTTGGAGGAAGTATAATTACATGTCTCTTTTTCATCCCCCAAAACCATCTCATATACCCCTCCCCACGCTCCCTCAAAATCATAGCCTCTTTTTGTCACTAATTGATTTTTTTTCAGACATATGTCTACACATGTATATGTGTATTCATACATGAGCCCTTTAAAACTGAGAATATTTTCTTTTCTGGGATTTGGCTCTGCTAGATGTACTTTATTCCGGATCTTCATACTCCCTCAACATGCTCACCTCTATTCCCTCAACTATATTCAGCTTCATATATAAAATTCTAGCATGTTCCACAACTAGAACTTTCCTATTCAAAGTATGGGCCTTAATATCAACTAGGGGCTTGCTAGACATTCTGCCTCTCAGGTCCTACCCTAGAGTTCTAGACTTCAAGATGAATTGTGAGTTCATTGAAGCCCAAGACCAGATTGCATTATGGACCAGATTGTATTATGAGCCTGATCTTCCTGGTTGCTTCCCAGTTGTGGGATCAAGGGTCCTAGTGGACAGGTATTAAGTTTTCTGTTTCCTTTGTCCCTCTAACAGTACTCAGGTAGGCACAAAACCTGTCACGAGTACTTTTGTTGCAAGATTGGACAACTTTTGCATTGAATTAATTTCAGCCTTTGTATAAAGAAAGAAAAAAGTCTCTTTCATAGTTCTCACATGGTCCAACCTTTGTAAAGGGCCTTTTTTCTCTCTCTCAGGAACTATTTTTCCTTCAAGGCCTCTGATTTCTATAATTTTGCAATTGAGCTCCAAATGCTCTTTCTAATTTGGCTTTAAGCACAATTCATGAAGACAAATTTGACAATACTACTTTCCCTTTGGGCAAAAGTACTCCCATTAGAAATCCAGAAAGTATTCTATTGAATAAAATGCTTCTTAATTTACTATAAAAAGTGTATTTAGAAAAAGCAAATAATCAGAGACAGAACATAGAAGTGTCCACTATTATGAAATCTAATGAAGGAAGAGACTAAACAGAATAATTCAGTTACTTTTTAAGTAGTAAAGCCAATGACATTTAACAGCTTTCACCTTCCCCTATGTATCTGTTTGCAATGTGTATCAATAATGCACGGAGTCTAAATTACTATACACAGTCAGAAATCTTTGTTTCCTGGACCTGGGAGATGGTTCAATCAGTAAAGTGCTTGCCTATGTAAAAGAATCAGGCATGGGGTGTGTACTCTTAATTTCAGTGCTGGAAAGGCAAAGACATGTAGATCGTGGGGCTCTTTGATTAGCTAATTTAGACCAATGTATAAGCTCAAGGTAAATAAAAGACCCTATGTCAAAATAGGGTGTTTTTTTCTCTGAGGTTGCCTCTGGCCTATGTGTGTGAACACACAACAACATCTGTGCTTTCTGAACAAGGTTTCAGTTCTAGTCATACGTAATCTCTTCGGAGAGTGACATCAAGGATTAGGACAGAGAGCAGAAAATTGGACTAATCTCTCCTTGGATTTTGTGTGGAAGGTTAGAGCTTGCTACTAGGAGTTTATTCTAGGGGAATACAAAGTTGAAATTTTTGGTCATCACAAATACTATTTAGATGTATCCCACCCCCACCCCAGATCTTACTTTTAGCTCCGTGAAGGGTGAAAACTGGCTTATGAAATGATAATTAAGACTTCCAATGACCCAGAAATAGTTGAATAGTTGTGGCTAAGTCACCCAGGTTGACTAACAGCTATGATTTATTTGAGAAGCAAATGTTTTCCTTTTTTAGTCAAAAAGAAACATGATGGAAGCCTACCCTGTCAATGATCCTAAACATACGAGGGAGAGTGAACTGGAGCTTTAGAATAAGAATGGAGGCAGCCAGTGAAGAGACCCATGAGTCATTTATGGTAGAGGGCACGATCTGAAGTTCAGGTCCCTAATGGTACAAATGGGCTCATCACCCCAAACTTTGTTTGCTCAAGTGAAGGCTATTGGAAATCCCTCCTTCATGAAGCCTTTATAACTGAGAATCTCTTCGTTTCTGGGCTTTGCCTCTGTTGGATGTACATTATGCCAGGTCTTTGCCATGCCTTCTTCATTATGATGGATTGAAACTTCTGAAACTATGAGAAAACAATGCATTCTTACCCCTTAAAGACTCATACAGGCACAGCAAATTCAGATATGTCTAAGCATGCTCATCTCAAGGTGACCTGGAAGCCAGCACAAGAAGAGAAGTGGGGAAAGATACATCTCCCAAGGACATCACACAGTGGCCTACTTCTTCTAACTAGGTCCCACCACCAGACTTTCTAGAAACTCCCTATATAGTACCACTGGCTAGGGACCAAGCCTTCTGTATTGAGAATGGGGGACATTTTATATTCAGTCCATAGTAATGGCCATTTATATTTCTAAATTTGCTCTGGCATAACCTCTGTGCAAGGAGATACATTTATTGGTTCCAGGGGATTTCCTCTCCACTTCCCACTTCAACCCTGCTACTTGACTATGACCAGGAGTTTCCAGCATGTCCTGGGTGGGATTTTCTGTGGCAGTAAGAGAAGCACAGATTATTATATTCGTCCTTAGAAAATAACGGTCTTGAGTAGGTCATACCAGTAACTGACCATTTGGTGCCTGTGTGAGAAAAGTTTCCTCCACTTCAGACTAACTCACTAGCCATTTGAATAAAGCCATTTGAATACAAAGTCCATTTGGGTCCTGAAACCCACAGCAAAGCATTTGCCTTCACCAATACGGCATTCAGAGTGCAAGTACATGGAAGCATTCCTAGAGGGATCCTAATTCACCCGATATGCTCTCTAGAACAAATTCCCCCAAATAGCTGAATTGTAGGGCCTTTGTCATGGTGTCCTTTTTTGAAATGGCAGCCTGCCTCTTATTCACAAGATTTCCCAGAACATGTACATGAGCGTGGGTTTTTTCAAAGTGCTTATGGGGCAGGGCTCCTGGCCATGCTAACAGAAAAATGCAGCTAGAGCCACAGACTGCTGAATCTAGCTGTTTTGACGAGGGATAATTTAATATTCAAATAATCAGTAATTAAAAAGAAACCCGTCCACCTCTCCACCCTTTCCTCCCTGACCCATAAGCAGCCACAGGCAAGCTTTGAATCCCACAATTCTAAGGCAGAGAGGCATAGGGACAGACTTCATGAGCAGCACAGTTAAGCCAGGCAGCAGAGAAGAAAGTAAAAAAAAAAAATTCTCCCTGGGTCACAATACCTCATAAATCAAGTTGATTTTTCCTATAGTCAAGTGGTCATGCCAGGTTCTGGTTTTCAGGTAGATTTATGAGTGTATTCTACAATGAGATTCATACCATGATGGAGTAATTGGCACAGGACAGAAAAAGACACAGAGCACTTAAGGAGCTAAACTCTAAGGAACCGGTTGACCCCAGTCAGGCTCTCTTCCCTGACAAGTTAGTTATTTTGATTCCCATTTGGGGACAGCTCAGGTCACTAATAGCTTTTCATAGTCAGAGAGAGAGAGAGAGAGAGAGAGAGAGAGAGAGAGAGAGAGAGAGAGAGAGGGAGGAGGGAGGGAGGGAGGAGGGAGGGAGGGGAGGGGAGAGAGAGAGAGAGAGAGAGAGAGAGAGAGAGAGAGAGAGAGAATGTAAATTGTTAGAATTATCTTCCATGGGATTTTCTTCTTGGAAAGTGACTTTGGCTGGCTCCATAAAAGTTATCTTGGCCTTTCTTTGGTAGCCTTGGCCAATAAGAACAGAGTTGATTAGAAGAGACAATAAGAACACTGAGAGCTGGGGCCTGTGGGAATAAACTTAGCAGCACTCATGTGCAAATCCCAAGGGCAAGCCTGTCTTCTGTTCCTAGAAGAGAGTTCAGTTCTTGCTTGCCACAGTACTGTAGAGGCACTAAAGATGGTACTTATAGCTTACTCACAAGTTGGTTACTCTTAAGTCTCTACTCACAGCTCCAGGGATTTTTTTTTAATAAAGCCAGTGATATGGAAAATGCTTTAGGTGGAAAGGGGTACCTTAGAAATATCATAGATTCAGTTCCAGAGCACCACAATGAAGCAAATTTTGCAATAGTCAAGATTTCCCATGATAGTAGACTACTAAGTCTTTAATAGTATAGGTATTTTTAAAAAGGGAGGAGGTAATTTGAAAAGGGATAAGTAAAGGAAAAAAAAGACTGTAAAAATAGGAGGAACTGGGTGGGATGTAATCTGTATGTAAAGTGAATAAATAAATAAGTTTCAAAAGACTAATGCACACCATTGGATGAAAAAAAAAAAAAACACTAATGGGCCTTATGGCACAAGCCTATAATCCCAGTTACTTGAGAGGCTGAGACAAGAGGATGGCAAATTTGAGGTCTGCATGGGAATATTAGCAAAATTTTGTCTCTGACTAAAATGAATGTTGACTGAATCATTGCAAATTCATTTGACACTAGAGGAGCAAATTTGTCTTTAAAAACATTTAAAAGTAAGTAAGCACATAGCTCTGATAGAGAGCGCTTTGTCAAGCAAGTCTAGAGCCATGGCTTCAGTATCCACACATATAGGGTTATTGCTAACAATCATTTCAACTATTTGAGAGATATCTTCAATAAATTTACTCTAGTAAACTTGTTAAATGAAAAAAAAAAAGAAAACAGTTCTATCTTCTAAATATTATGAATCAGAGTGCAATAGAAAGAGGTCTCTTTCTTTTTGAACATTGTCTACATCAAATAAAATCACCAAAACAAGCAGGGGTGCTTTCTTTTCTTAATTATCTTTAACAACATTTTTCTTAACAATCCAAACATTATCCCCCTCCAGGTCCACTCTCCAACAGTTTCTCACCCCATTCCTCCTTCCCAGTCTCCCAGAGGATGTCTCCACGCCCCACCCCACCAAGCCTCTCCACTCCCTGGGCCTCAAGTCTTTCCAGGGTTAGGCACATCTTCTTTCACTGAGGCCAGACCAGGCAGGCCTCTGCTGTGTATGTATAGGAGGCCTTATCTCAGCTGGTGTATGCTGCCTGGTTGGTGGCTTAGTGTCTGAGAGATCTCAGGGGTTAGTTGAGACTGCTGGTCTTCCTAGAGGTTCACCCAAGGAAGAGTGCTTTTTAATACAAGAATAACAAAGGAAATTGAAATGCATTTCATCCATTCATTAACAAGTTGGAGATCAAGTCCAGAGTCTTACATATGCTGCCTAAGCATTCTACAATGAGCTACATTCCTAGTCATAATCAAGATGTAGAGACATGTCGGGATTTGTTCAGGCTTTTCTAACTCTATATGCACCGTCACGTACCTTTTGATTACTACTACTGTATTAAGACAGGGTTTCATACATGAGCCCAGGCTGGCCTGAAACTCACTATGTAACTGAAGATGGGCCCTTCCACCTCCCAAATGTTTAGATTATAGGTTCATGCCACCACATCTGGTCCCATCATATAGTTTTCCTAGAATGCCTTTTCCTTTTTTCTTTCAACTTCAATTAAAAAATAAATATAACAAAGGTTTACCTGAAGCTGAGAAGCAATTAATAATGCATTCTGGGATTGTAAAAATTTTTATACTTGTCACATACACTTGTATACTTTGCCAAAGGCTTTTATAGAGGGAGACATATTAGTTTCACAATTTATGGTTGCAGATTTACTATTTTATGGTCAGTTTGGTAACAGCCCATGCAAATTTTTCACAACAAATAAGATTTGAAGCTCTTTGGTTAGGCTTCTAGGATGTGATTTGTGGTAGAATGTGACCTTAAAACTAAGGATGACTGGGGAGCAAGATGCTTAAACCTTGAGACAAACTAAACTGACCTCTCCTTTCATAGTAACCACAGAACTTCTACTAACATAAAAGGAGGTTAAAATAAGCCCCAGGCAACCTTGAAGTAGATTAAATCCACACAGGAAAAGACCTGAAGCTTAAAGAGATGTGTCCACAGGACTGGGATAGTGCCACCACCATGGCCTTGGGGGATGAGTCACTGGGGAGGTAGTGCAATGTCTGTGTCTCCAGTTATTTTTGGCCTCAGCTGACAGATCCACCTCTCTTTCTCTTTCACAGTCAACCTAGACTGTAAGGCTTCACTCTACTGCTATCCCTAATGTTTAGGGACAGCTCTGTCTGGGCTTCTCTTATGCTCAGAGAAACTTGCTCCAAAATCTTAAAAATCAAAAGCTGTCCTATTGAAGTCTATCTTTTATGGCTTTTATGGGTCAATTTTTATATTTGCAGTGCTTGGTTGAAACTCAGGAGCTTACATGTGCTAGACAAGTGTTGTGCCACTGGGACATACCTGTAACCCACTTCTTGGTGGTTTATATACCAGAAGTAGAATCACTGTAGCCCTTAAAGAAATTAACCATTTGAAACATTCTCCTGTTTGCATGTGTAGAGAAGGAAAACTGTAGGTGAGTCCACCTGCTTTTCTTCCCTCTCCAGTGTGAGTTGGGCTACTGAAGGACAAGGTCTATTGAGTCTGTAATTTTTATTGAGCCCACAAGACCCCAACTGGGCTGAGCATTTTTCAGAGACATACAATATACAGAACAAAGGGCATGCTTCATGGAGAAGATTAACAGTTCTGTTTATGCCGTTTCGTGAGAAAGGAGTGCATTTTCTTCCTTGCATCACTATAAATTACCATCACAACACAGGAAAGTAAGCAAATGTTAATGTAGATGGGCACAGAGTTTTTTTCTCTCCCTGTTGAATAATCTAGAAAATGCAAACTCTGGAATATAGGGTTGTTACAGACAAGTCAAAGGAATTTTACAGACTCCCCTAGGGAACTGAGCATACCCCCCTCAAATGACAGGATGAAGACTGTTTTATTAGATCCAGGGTCTGTGCTCATGGGCCCTGGAGCTGTTTGTCTGCCTGGCTGATCCATATCACCATGTTTACTTCTCCCAGACTGGAATGTGTCTATAAGCCAAGATGCACCCACAGCTTTTCATTGTCTGGAAGGTCTTCTGTGAAGTCTCACACTCTCGTTTTAACTGAGGAAGCAGGATGTCAGAAACATGGTTTGCTGAACTGAAGTGGGTTTGCTTCCTAATTTGTTTATATTAGCCTTCAGAACATTACTCCTTCCTTGCTTCTATCCTGTGAAGAGAACCTTGTCTAAGATGTTTATCTTCTATCCAAGGTCAGGCTCTCCTGCCCTAGGTAGGGTAACCGAGTGCCAGATTCTGCCAGTTCTCTGCAGCTGCAGCTCACCAATCTGTCAGTCCCTCCCAGAGCAGCTTAGAGAAGCCATGACCCTCCTGGGATCACAACATTTCTCAAAACCAAGGGGCCTCAACAGCGCATAAAGAAGACATGCATTCTTAGCTTTCCTCCTTAGCCGTCACTACTCAGAATCTTCTTAGGCAAGCCATTAAAATGTTCTGTCCTTCATTCCCTACTCTGTCACAAAGTGATAATCATCACAGCCATGTGTGAGAGAAGTCATTTGTGATACTAAGATGAAATCAATCACTGTGGGTGCAAAACCATTTGAAATCACCACAATGATTTTGTACTCAGTGAATAGTCTCAGTGAAAAATACTCTGGAGCACATCCAGGGTCAGGGGATAGGGCATGCATTGATCTATACTACTGTGGAGACTTTTAACATGTTCTTTTCAGTTCAAAACTGTCATTGAGTTTGAGGAGAATCATTTCTTCTCCCAGGTATCCTGTTTCTATAAAACATAGGTTAGTGAGATCCTCAAAACCAAAAACTTAAAAAGAAGATTTGCCATAGGATCATACAATTCTACTTGCAGGCATATAATCAAAAGAATTGAAAGCTGATCCCTAAACAGGTGTTTGTACATTCATGTTCATTAAAGTATTTTTTTACATTTGCCCAACTGGACACAACACAAATCTCCATTGCCATATGGAGACAAACAAAACATGGTAGATACATACAATGGAGTATTTTTAAAAGCCTTTTAAAAAGAGAAGGAAAATTCAAAACATGCACTGCTGGTAGATGGCTCCTAAAGTCATTGTGCTAAGAAAAATAAGCCAGTCATGAAGCAATAACTTTTGCAGAATTTCAACTCTATAAACTCTTTAAAGTACTCAGGCTTGGTAACAGAATGTTAAGCTGTAGTCATGGGAGGAGGGATAGACTCTGCTGCTGTCATTTAATGAGAAGAGAAATGGAGTTTTTGCATGATGAGAAGGGTTCAAGAGGTTGGTTGCTCAATGATCTGAAGTACGTATGTCACCGAGTTGTCTGTGTAAGCATGGTTAGCGGGGTGAGTTTTTCACTGTATGTGTTTTGACACAATGAATATTTTTTCAGTATTAACATTAAATAAATAGAAAAATGCCAGTGGTGGAAGAGCTCTGGGATTTCTAGGGCCACAGTGCACATTAAGCAGACTGTCCACACAGTGCCATGCATTGTTCTTTCTCTGGTCTCAGAGCAACATCCTGAACAGTAAAGGCACTTTTGGCTGACTCCAGGGAATTTGTACCTTGGCCACAGAAGGTGTTTTTGACAAAATGGGCAGCCCAGCTTCATCTCTGAAATTCCTAAACATTCTTAGATGCCCATCCCTTGTGTTAATACAGGACTAGCCTTTTCCCGTGGTGAATGAAAAAAGCAGTTCCTTACTTTTAGGGCTGAAAGGATCAACAGTTGCCTCTGTTCACTTGCTTGCCAGCAGCACAAAGGTTTCAGGCTCTGCTGGAAGTCTCAACAGTTCTAGAGAGGGCAGAAAATTTTCACAACTTCAGGAGGGGAAGGCCCACAAACAGATGGCTTCCTATCCACATGGTTGCCATAGTGAACTCCTGATTTTCCTTTTGAGAGGCAAGATAAAAGTGCCACATTATGGGATTCCTTGAAAATCCTCAGAAAAAACAGAAGGTTGTATTTTTAGCATTCTCTTTCTGGATGCTTTCTATTTGTTCTCTCAAAGAGAACCAATTGTGGGGTTAACTAGAGGGTCCTTAGCATCCCTGTCAAAAGGATATGAAGAAATTTTCCTAACCTCCCCCAGGATCCAATGGATTCTTAACTAGGCTCAACTCTGGGAGCTGGTGGGAATGAAGCTGGGCAGTTCTGATTCCTTCTAATTATCACGTTTCTGGGCCTGGGAGGCAGAAGACTATGTGACCTAAACACCAAATAAAACCTTTCCTATGGTTCTCTTAAACACCATCAAATTAGGCAGACTAGAACTTTTGTGGAATGCTTTGTAGAACTCTAAGTAAAAAAACCAAGGAAATAAACACAGATAATAAGTAGCACAAGGTAAGAATTGGCTTTTGACCTGGCTTGGCATCATTTCCTTAACTTTTAGCTTATATGCCTTGTCATGAACTCTGTTGAGGTTTGTGTTCTCAAGTGACAATGGGTAAGATCTTGCCGGCTCTTTTTTTTTTTTTTTTTTTTTTTTTTTTTTTAGCAGGTATGGTACAATTCCAGGTTTTCTTTTTTTATGAAATATAATATTTATTTATTTTTTTATTAACTTGAGTATTTCTTATATACATTTGAATGTTATTCCCTTTCCGGTTTCGGGCAAACATCCCTTCCCTCCCCCCTTCCTTATGGGTGTTCCTCTCCCCCACCCTCCCCCATTGCCGCCCTCCCCGACAGTCTAGTTCACTGGGGGTTCAGTCTTAGCAGGACCCAGTGCTTCCCCTTCCACTGGTGCTCTTACTAGGATATTCATTGCTACCTATGAGGTCAGAGTCCAGGGTCAGTCCATGTATAGTCTTTAGGTAGTGGCTTAGTCCCTGGAAGCTCTGGTTGCTTGGCATTGTTGTACATATGGGGTCTCAAGCCCCTTCAAGCTCTTCCAGTTCTTTCTCTGATTCCTTCAACGGAAGTCCTATTCTCAGTTCAGTGGTTTGCTGCTGGCATTCGCCTCTGTATTTGCTGTATTCTGGCTGTGTCTCTCAGGATCGATCTACATCCGGCTCCTGTTGGTCTGCACTTCTTTGCTTTATCCATCTTGTCTAATTGGGTGGCTGTATATGTATGGGCCACATGTGGGGCAGGCTCTGAATGGGTGTTCCTTCAGTCTCTGTTTTAATCTTTGCCTCTCTATTCCCTGCCAAGGGTATTCTTGTTCCCCTTTTAAAGAAGGAGTGAAGCATTCACATTTTGATCATCCGTCTTGAGTTTCATTTGTTCTAGGCATCTAGGGTAATTCAAGCATTTGGGCTAATAGTACTTATCAATGAGTGCATACTATGTATGTCTTTCTGTGATTGGGTTAGCTCACTCAGGATGGTATTTTCCAGTTCCAACCATTTGCCTACGAAATTCATAAAGTCGTTGTTTTTGATAGCTGAGTAATATTCCATTGTGTAGATGTACCACATTTTCTGTATCCATTCCTCTGTTGAAGGGCATCTGGGTTCTTTCCAGCTTCTGGCTATTATAAATAAGGCTGCGAATGAACATAGTGGAGCACGTGTCTTTTTTTATATGTTGGGGCATCTTTTGGGTATATGCCCAAGAGAGGTATAATGGATCCTCAGGCAGTTCAATGTCAATTTTCTGAGGAACCTCCAGACTGATTTCCAGAATGGTTGTACCAGTCTGCAACCCCACCAACAATGGAAGAGTGTTCCTCTTTCTCCGCATCCTCGCCAGCATTTTCTGTCACCTGAGTTTTTGAACTTAGCCATTCTCATTGGTGTGAGGTGAAATCTCGGGGTTGTTTTGATTTGCATTTCCCTGATGACTAAAGATGTTGAACATTTCTTTAGGTGTTTGTCAGCCATTCGGCATTCTTCAGCTGTGAATTATTCCTGTGCTTCTCTCGCCATTGCAAAGCCTGCCACCCAGAGTAGGGACTAACTGAGTTTGGAATTTTATAAAAGGGTCTTTTGTGCAAGGAGCAGACAGTGGCCTGGATTCGAGCTTCTACTTCCTCTATTGGCTATGCACTCTTATACAGTGAATGGCTTGCTCAGTTGTATTTAACAGATCTGCCCAACGCCTAAGGATTTCTAAGAGCCTTTACCAAATTCCCATCCAACCTAGGCCTTTAGCTTTCAAGTTTGGCTTCTGGTCTAAGGAAAAGTTTATTCTCTATACAACAGCCACAAAAAAGGACACCCAAGATTCCACATCTTCTAAAGATATCCTTACAAGTCACTAATATCTTTATTCAAAATAGTATGTCTTTACACAATAGCTATGTATTTGTAATCATAAAGGGCTTATTCCTGGACTAGGAGGAGTTTTAAAACCAAATTAGTTGAACTGAGTTTGGACTGTAGAAGGGAGGTCCCCTTCCAACAATCTAGCTCTTTCCATGGATAGTATTCATGGTAGCTTTTTGTGGAGGCCTTTTGTTGACTGTCATCCAAGTCTGGAAAAGTTCAGAAATACATTTGCTTCAACAATGCAGCTAAGCTTTGTGTCCAATTTTCAACAAAATAAACATCTTGTTATACCCCAGTATATTTGTCCTAAACACATTTTGAAGAGAACATCTTACAGAAGGAAAAAAAGGGGTCTGAGAAGAATGCATAGTGGGTAAAACACTTGTCATACAAATCTGACTACCTGAGTTTAAAGCTCCAGAATCCATATTAAAAGTCATAATTCCATTGTGTCTCTATTGGAAGACGAGTGTGTAGATACAGAATTGCCAGAAGCTTGAAGGCCAATTATCCTAGAGTTCACAGCAGTGGGCACATATGCAAAGCAAAGGGTGTTTTGTTTGTAGCAAAATTGAGCAAGGCCAATATAGTGTACATTTGTTGATATGTAGGTGGCTTGGAAGTATTCCCTTATAGTTAAAAGAAGACAGCAAATAATAAAGAACATCCATGTTATAAGCGACTTAATCCCTTAAATAATTCACATTTACAAGCAAGCTATGGCTTCTCTTTAAAATCTGAAAGATGTATTTGGTTCTTGGGTTCAGAGGTTTTGGAATGTACTTGACTGCTTTCATTACTTTAAGTGGGAAACAAGGTGGCAGCACTACCTATTTCATGGTTGCCTAAATGTGAAGAGAAAAGAAGGGGAAGGGGACAAGATGCATTTTCTAGGGCACACTCCAATGATCTTCTATATCCTCCAACTAGGCCACAATGACCTTTTACCACTTTTCAATAATGACATCCTATTAGCAATTCTTCAAGGATTTACTTTACTGATTAGATCAGAGCCCACTGTCTAAAAGCCCATTGACTGACAAACAAGCCCAACTACATAGTCTGTGAAGTCATTTCATATTCCAGTCTTAATAGGTAGTCAGATTTCTAGGTTAGTCCACATCTCCATAGCGTGTTTTAGCTGGAGTTAATGAAATTGTTTGAATGGGCTTTTAAAAGATCTATTTTTAACTTGTGGAGGTTGAGGTGGTTTTGTATTTAAGTGTGGCTTCCTGAGAAAGCCAGAGGCATCAGATCCCCCTGGAGCTGGAGTTACAGACAATTGTGGGTCACCTGGGTGCTAGGAATAAAATGTGGGTCCTCTGCATGAGCAATATGCACTCTTAATTGCTGACCCATCTCTTCATCTCCTTTACCATAATGTTTTTGTAGGAATACTGTGAGAAGAAATCATACACTTAGGTGGGAACAAAGATTTTTCAGAATAAGCAATTAAAGAAAACACTTCAAATTACATGTTTTGTTCTCTAATGATTTAGAATAGCAGGGTTCAGGGAGCAGCACACTTGGAAACATCTTGCGAAGGTAACTGGTGATTGGAGGCCTTCCAGGTTTGTTAGAGGACTCTAGAGGTTAATTAGAGTGGTTCTCTAGTTTGCATTAGTTCACCTTCTGTCTCCCTGGGGTCAGTGTGACGGCTGTGAAGAAGGCATTGGGAGCTCACAAAGAAAGAAGCAGGAGGATGGGAGAATACACCAAGATGAGGTGAGGTCCCAGAAAGAGACAAGCAAAGAGGAACAAAGAGGAGGTGCATGATGACTGGAGATGAGGTTAACAAAAATGCACATAAGAATCTCTGAAAAGAGTTCTGCCAGGTACTCCTTCACCTCCAGTCACTGTGCTTACTCACTGGAGCAGCTTCCAGGGCAGGCAGGCAGGCAAAGGGACAGGTAAGCAATGACCAACTCATTGTTCATATATACTTGGTATTCTTGAATGATATGCTTATGGATTGGAAAAACTTTCTGAGTAAATAGATAACTTGATAAAAATATGAGAAAAAGCAAATGATCAATATTAGTGAGCATTTATTAAATGTTAAGAAACAACTACCCAGCAAAATATTGAACATATTGTTCCCCTTTTTGCACCAAATCCACTGGCTCCCTATTAATGACTCTCCGTCTTGTGTAAGAGAAAAAATTAGATGACTTGTAATCAAAGTGATAAAACAAATTTAGCACATTTCACACTGCAACAGTGTTTTTCTGACTCCAAGTGCTCAGCTGTGTTTCTCAGTAGAGGCAGCTTATGGATGGTGACTGAAGGTGTGTCTGTGATTTTTGCTCCTTCCCCCATTGTTTTAGTCAGCAAATGTATTATGCTTATTAACCCTTGTTCTGTACTAGATAGAATGTAAAATTCCAGAGGTAGGACCCACTCTTTGCTTTCATGAAGTCCCCAGAAGCATAAACAAACCCTTAAAACAGAATGTTAATTGGGCAGTATGTTCGCCCATTTTATATTGCCAATAACTCATTACCACACACTGGATGGGCCAGAAAGAAGGGAGGTTTATTTTGTTCCATGATTATGGGGGTCTAAAATCAATTTACCCATGGAATGCTTGCTGCCAGAGTCCCAGTGTGATATAGGGTTCTACATGGTAAGATACATGTAATATTACTGTGTGTATACATGCACATATACTTGTGTGTATTCCCTAATCTCTCTCTTATAATACCATTAGGATTCAATCATGAGGTTCTACCCTGATGATGTCATCTAATCCTAATCACTCTCCAAGGCTCCACCTCTGGACACCACAGGTGGATTAATTTTCTACCCTCTTAATACTCAAACCAGGGATTAAATTTCAACACATCATCTCTGGAAGACATATTCAGGCCATACCAAAGCCTTAGGAGGTGGGATACCCAGAGCTGTGAGAGGGAATCCTCTTCAACTTTTGATTTGGTAGCTAAGGAACACTAATGTGCTAATCTAAATGATGAGCAAGGTATAGCTGGATGAGGGAAGTGTTTGACATAGAGCGGGCAATGTAAGCAAAACACGAAAGACTAACCTGGTGTACAGAAAAGAAATTAGTTTTCTATCATCCAGAAATATGTTCCATTGAAACGAAACTCTGAGAAAAGGACCACAATCAATTGTGTACTCCAACTTTCCATTTCTTTCAAATCCTATGTTTAATGAGGTCAGGGTGGTATCTAAAGATTGGCTATGGTAGAAAGAACACTTATACTACAGAAATTGGCAGCTACTTGAGATCAGGCTTTTTATTTCCTGGAGAGCTGGTTGTTAATCATTTCCAACACACCAGTGGACACTGATCCAAAGGACACCACTATAGATCTGTGGTGTGGCTTTAATTCTTTTTACCTGCTTCTCCTGATGTTCTGTTTCATCCACTGGCAGCTGCTCTTCAGCTGCAAATGGGCTGGATATAAGCAGCAGGGTACAAATGCCAGCATTTTGTCTCCCTGGTCTCCTTCAGCTGTGAATCCTGCCATCTTCACACATGCCAACATCCTGTGAGTTTTCTCACCTCGGTCGTTTTTCAAGTCAAAGCTATGTTAAAAAAATAAACTGGCACTGTTTTCCACAGACATTAATGTTCATTAACACACACCTAGACTCTCACAGCTTCAGTTTCACACCTGTGATTTGATTTACATGAATAACTAAATCTTTGCTTAAGCCTCCTGGAGGTTATTCAGGAGAAACTAGCATTTCTCCTCCAGAAGCAGATTCACTCTGTACAAAAGACTCAGAAACTTGCTGAAAATACTACTAGAGATGGACTGGGAGTGTTACTCAATGGAAGAGCATTCACTGAGCATGTTGGAAGGTCCCAGGTTCCAGCCTCAGCATAACAAGCAAATTTATCAGAGATAAATGGTACATTAACCATCTATCTTACCATGGTGACCCAGTTTCCATGGCAAAGGTCATATAGGGAATAAGAAATAGACCATAAATTAACTAGGTTTAACATACGGCAATTCATCATTTTTAGTCATTTGACTTCCCTTTTAATTCTTCATTCCTTATTGATCTCACACAGATTTATGCCCAGAGCATACAGGGTAAGTTCTCTACTGCCTTGTGATTGGTATTTGTTTGTGTTCATTTAAGAAAAGTCAGACAAGAAAGAGTAAGCTCTATTCGCATGGTGAGTGGAGAGTAAGTTGGAACAATTCTGGCTCTAACTGAGAGGTAGATGAGAAAACTCAACCAAACTCACAGCATGTTGGGAGTTTATTTATTTTCACATTCAATAAAAATTAGCATTTTAAAATTTTATCCATATGTCTTTTTCAGCAAGAAGAGGGGTTTTATTTTGGAATTCATAGCAAATGTTTTGGAAGAACTGCATGAATCTATAAACTCTTTTCCCTGTAGAATTTGATAGAAAGTCCTTGGTGCAAAGGCACTGAAATCACTTTGCAAATGTAACTGCCATGTGTAAAGTCCTTCCAAAAGCCACCAGGAACAACAAGATATAGAGAGAGGTGGAATGATACCCTGTTTCCCTGGATTCACCTTTTTCACTCCTAATGAAGTTGTCTTGGCCTGGGAGTTTAACTGAGTGGAAGTTTATATTTAGGCTATATGAAGCCCTGGTTCCATTCCTAGAGAGGAAAAAAATGGGAATCAGCAAACCACTATCAAAACTAATAGAGTTAGTGTTAGTATTAGTCAGTTAGGATAATAGGATTTTTTTCAAGATAAAATGTTTAAAAGTTTACGTGACTCAATTTCCTAAAAATGCTGATTACTCCTTCTTTGTAGTTCTGCATACATTCTTATTTTCAGTTCCAGTTTGGAGTAGTTTATAAAAGCATGAACTTAAGCTTAATCCCACACCTTGTGACTTTCTGACCATAATGCAATGAGCATCCTATGAAACCTTGCTGTGCTTCAAGTCTCTTATTTGTAGACTCAAAAATTATAACTGTCAACCAGAATTATTGTGAACATTTAGCAAAGTGAAGTAAGTACAGATCTGTGGTCATGTAAGTTACTAGAGAGTTAGTGTTGTCTCCGCATCTAGCCTTGAAGCACTAATTTGTAGTATGAAAAATTTAAGACTCAGACAAGACTGGATATACATGGTTGAGAAATGGTGAGGGCAGTGGGCAGTCAGTCTTCATAATAGATAATCCAACTCATATTTCTGCCATGGTATACATTGGAACAATGTGGTCATATATTTCGAGATGTATTTTGAAATATCTCTATTGAAAATATTTTGTTTATAAACAGTTCCTTTCTTTGTAGAGAATAAAAAATAATACAGCAGAAATATTAGTCTCTCAGTTACCTCGGCATTTTATCATGCATGTTCAAGTTCTCTGTTGTGTGACCATGTCTATTACAAATGAAAAGCCCAGAAAGAAAAAACAAACAATTTCTAGCACTATAAACTTGTCTTCTATTCCATGATCCATTTGTGACTGGACTTGATAATATTGATTTTTAACTGAGCTTATGAGTAATACTTCCTAGACTAGATTAGCTTATGACTTGCAGGAGAGTCTAGGTTGTATGTTGGCAGAATCTTGTTTCATGTGCAAGAAATTTTAAAGTAAACTCATCGATGTTTCCAAGTGGAAAAGAGTATCAGTACAAAGTGGTTCTCCAATCATCAAGTAACTGAATCTCACCATATCTCTTTGTCAAATAAAATTTATTGGCAAAGTGCCCAGCATGTTCTATTGTGCCAGTTGTCCCCCACATTCTATCAATTGCTGAAGGTCCATCCACTTAGACACTTGAAAAGTCTCTCATGATGTTAATATGACTGTTGCTGTATGGCTATCATGACCCACCATTGCCCCAACTTCTCAAGGCTCCTGAGGACCCTAGGTCACTCTATTTCCCTACTGTTGTTGGCCCAGAAATCCTATTCCAAGGCCGCAGTGGCTTGTTGGGAGGGTAGACTCCTCCGAACAGCTAGAATTCAGCCATCCATATTATATATCTTCTATAGGTGCTACAACATGTCACACAATTCTAGGCATTCCATCCCAGAGATAGGAATATCTTTATCTCTTTACATACAAAGAAGTGGATATATATATATATATATATATATATATATATATATATATATATTGGATAGAATGATCACAAATCTTCAAGTAACTCTTGCCTTTGTGTAGGTGAGAAGATAGTATTAACAGTTATATGTGTCTTTATTAATAAAGTGAAAGAGGAAAAGACCCTTTCCAGAATTGTGGGCAGAATTATTAGAACCAGCATGGTTAGTGATGCACCCTAGAGGACTAAGGTGAGCAAGCAGCCATCACTCTCCTCCCCTGGTGGTGTTTTCAAAGAGTTGAGGCAGAGTACTGGTACTAGAATCCAGGGGGGGGCAGAGAGAAAAACAGAGACAGAGACAGAGACAAACAGAGACAGAAAAGAGAAACAGAGAAACACAAAGAGACAAAAGAGGGAGAGAAAGAGAGAGAGAGAGAGAGAGAGAGAGAGAGCTAACATGGATAAGAGGGTTACTTGTGGCTTATAGGGATGTAGAGTAGGTGGGTGTGGGATATAATTCCTGACTTCTGTCCTACAACCTTTTGACCTCCTGCCAGACCTTCACATTGCTTAACCCAACCAAAATCTAGACTTTGGCATGAGCCCAAGTGCTGAGTACCATGGAGTTCAGCTTTGGGACACTGAGAAGGAAGGAGAAAAGAGAAACAGGAACCCAGAAGAGCAAACTGAGAACATAACAGAAAGTGTCTTCTAACACAGTGGCTCTCAACCTTCGTATGCCGTGACCCTTTAATACAGTTTCATGCTGTGGTGACTCCAACCATAAAACTATTTTAGTTGCTATGTCATATCTGTAATTTTTCTACTGTTATGAATCACAATGCAAATTTTTTTGGAGAGAGAGGATTGTCTAAGGGGTGGTGACACTTAAGTTGAGAACTGGTGTAAGACAATAGAAAACACTAAATGGAGCTAAAAGCAAACTCAACAGTAAAAAATCATGAATCAATTCACAGCAATATAAAAAGATACTAAATAGATACAAAGACTGAGCATGAATACTAAGGGAAATAAAGGTTTATTCAAGTAAGGAATGACTGGAAGGATGAAGGACCTTTTTGTGCAGCTTCCTAGAGAACAATCTTAGATGTCATATCAAAATGATCCCCTTTTCTTTATTCTTCAATAAGAGCAAACTTTTCTCAAAATGAATTCACCTTTAATTCACAATTTGAAACAAGGCATCCAGTTTTGGCCAAAATGATATGCTCTGAGGCCGTCTATCCACTTTCCATCCAACCATCCAACCGTCTATCCACCCCCTGCAACCAGACAGTTAGCTCTCAATGAGGACTATCAACACCAAGTAGGGGGTTATGAGTTCCATCTCCAGTATCCCAAAAGAAACAAATCATTCCAAATTCAGTATGAAAACAATAATTAGTTGATTTTTTATGCTTTTCGTGTTGACAGGCTCCACTGAACCCCTTTCTCTGAGTCATCATACATATGGCCGCATTCAGCTGGCAACTTTGTTGGGCCAGGAACTCAACACAGATTTGTCTCTCTTCTTTAGGCTGTAGCTACTTTCTTTCTAAAAATTCATTCCTACTACTATTATTGTGGCATCTGTGTATACATACTTGTGTGTGCATATCAGTGTGGTATGCAGGTATGATAGAACACATCTGAAGTCAGAAGACAACTTGTGGGAATTAGTTAGTTTTTGCCATTTTGTTTCAGAATATCACACTCAGATTCTTAGGCTTTGTGGCAAGTACCTTTACTGGCTGAGTCATATCACTCACTGGAGTTATAGCTTCTTAAACAGTGGGTTGTGATCCTGTCTAGGAGATATAACTGAATGTAGGAATCATGAAAAATCTGACAACAGTAAATGGTTTCTGAACATTCAAGGACCAAAATAATCAAATGTCTAGTGAGTCTGTGTATTTCTGGGAGCAATTCCCATGTTGTAGCATATGACTACACCACAACCTTGCTTCTGAACACACAATGTGTATACTTTTCACGTCCATGTCCTTATGCCCCATGGTGCCAGTGATGCTAAAACACTTCAGCTCAGATTTGATACTATTGTATGCTATCAGCTGAATGCATTTAAGTGTACATACAAAACTTTCTGCTCTTTTAGACACATAATACTTGAATTACAGAAAAAAAGAGTTTAAATATTTTTCTAACATCATTTGCAAGCATGTAAGTACCAAATTAGTATATGTTTTGGTTGTGATATGTTAAAATGTTTGATTTTAATGTTTGTTCTTTGAATTGCTGAGTTGAGTTTCAATGAAAACAGTTAAATAAAGTTTAGCATTGGATTAGGTCTGAATTTCTCAAAATTTCAGAAGTAGTCCTAAGCAGACTTCTGTCATTTTGTAATATGTACTGAATGTGAAGGAGTGTTTTCTACACTGACAAGAAAAAAAGCAAATTATCAATCAACTCTAAAAATATCCCTTCAAGGTGCTCTATTCAGACAAGATTTATTTCTTTGTATGGTGTGTGTGTGTGTGTGTGTGTGTGTGTGTGTGTGTGTGTGTGTGTGTGTGTCTGCGTGTAGGTGCATGTGGAGACCAGAGGTCAACCTCAGGTGTTGCTTCTCTTTGATTTTTAAAACAGGGTCTCCCATGGGAATCTGGGTCTCACTAATCCAGCTAGATTGGCTCATCTCTCCCTCTTTTCCTTCCAATGTTGGGATTACAAGCCTGTTTTAATATGACTGGCTTTTTACATGAGTGCTGGGGATCAAACTCATGTCCTCAGTAACCACTTTATCCACTGAACTATATCTCCAGCCTCAGCATTTAATTCTTCATGTGGAAATAAACAAGCACATCCTTTCATTAGTATGTAGAGTTGAATTCATCTTTAATATTATAAGCTATATGTATATATAATATAATAAATTATTTATATTGTATTAAAATAAACTCCTTTATGAATTATTTCCAGTAAAACTATACCTATTTTGTTTACCTGTTGTTAGCTATGGTGGTTTTTGTTTTGTTTTGTTTTGTTGTTGTTGTCAACTTGACATCTAGGGAAAAGGAATCTCAATTGAGAAAAATGCCTACATCAGATTGGCCCATGGGCCAGTCTTAGTGTATTTCATTGAATGGTGATTGATATGGGAGGGCCAAGTTGACTGTGATGATATTCCTAGGCAAGTGATCATGGGGTACATATGAGAGCAGTTGAGCATGTCATGAAGAGCAAACCAGTAAACAGAGCTCCTCTACAGTCTCACCTTCAGTTTCTGCCTCCAAATTTCTGCTCTGGGTTCCTACCCTGACTTCACTCCATGGTGGACAAAAATTGTAAGCTGAAATAAACCCTTTCTTCTCTAAGTTGCTTTTGGTCAATGGTGTTTGTTCCAGCTATAAAAAGCAAACTATGACTACCAGATACCAAGAGCCATATGATAACGTCTATAGCAGGAAAATGTTCTAAATGAAAAAATATGTAACAATATTTATTCTAGTTCCATTTCTGTTGCGGGGTAAAATATTCCAACAAAAAGAAACATATGGTCACTGTCCATTATTTTGGGAAGGCAAGGCAGAATTCAAGCAGGTAGTCATATTACATCTACAGTCAAGGGCAGAAAGTAAAGAATATGGTTTCTCAGATGTTAATAGTAAATGCTAGCCTCCTTATAGCATGGCCATCCTTTCTCATAAATTTGAAAAGAATATTTTCAGTGAAAGGCATTTAAGTCTCTGTTTGCAATATATTATAATTGGATCTTATTGGCCAAAGCAGGTCAGATGATAGTCTTTGTGGGATGGTGTTACACAAGGGCATAGGCATAGAAAGATGCAGTTCATTAGAGGCCACCAATATGATGGTTCACCACTAAGAAATGAGACTTTGGTCCATGAAGTACAGAAAGACTCAGACATAAAGTCAAATGACACAGGAAGAAATCTAGAAATAAGACTTGTTAATGAGGATGATCCTATTATTTTACCTTCATGGAGGCAATTGCATACTATACTCAGAAGTTTCTTGCCATAATCATGGATAGTGCTACTTCTACACTGTAAGAAGGTTTCTTCAATATGAAGCAATTATGCCATTCTCAATCCAGAAGGGTCAGGATTACAGGCATTATCATTAGCAGTTGTATTTTTTCACTTTGAAGAAATGTATACTGCTGAGGAAAATAGCCAAAGGAACGGAGAAAATAGAATTAAGGTTATTCACCACCTATTGAGAGGTTAGTTTAAAACTAATACCCAGACTATTCCTGGAGCTTGCTAGAAATTAAAGTTCTAGGCAAGGTTCTGTAACACAGAGCTGTATCTCACAAATCCCTAGTCTAAGCTCCATAATGGCACAAAACAAACAAGCAAATAGATCCCCCTCCAAAACAGACTTATGGTTTTATCCAGGCACAACAATTGATATGGCTGAGACTGGAGGATCACCTCAAGTTTCAGGACAGTTTAACTTACACAGCAAAAGTCTGTCTGAAGATCATCAAGGAAAAAGAAAGACATAGTTCTACAGTTTAACTATAGATCACGAATCAAAGGCACTTTGAACTAGGAAGCATTATACTTACAAGTACATCACAATCCTGAAGACTAAGGTTGGGAGAGGTAAAATGTGAACTTCAGAAGTAAACCGTACTCTTGTGGGATGGAATTCTTTCTGCCCATCTCCTCCCTACCATATTAAAGGTGGTAGTTGTGAGTATTCTCAGGTTCCTCTCAGTCCCAAAGAGGTCTCAGGGGGCAGGGATGGCCTGCCAACCTCACACAGATTCAACAGCAGACATGAAGCAGGTCTTAGATGTACATAAAGATGATAATCCCAGTGTGTGGTGTTGTAAAAGTACCCTGTCTGTTCCTGATGGGGGAGTAGACTTTTTGCAGGCCAGATTTGGAGGCCTCTGGCTATCTCCAGTATTCCTTTCTGCCTCAGTGTGGCCTATATTTTATATCTTCCCTGCAAATCATTTTCAGAAGAAACAGCAAAAACACGTAAGCCATGGTGATGAAGGGTGCAAGCTGAAACTTCCAGATGAGTATCAGATTCTAAGCATACAAATGAAAGTTAAATCAAAATAATCCTTTTCAGGCACTGCTTTCTAGGCCAATTTATGAGCCATATAAAGAAGTGTTTCTATTGCATGTTTACAAAAGCTAAGATTAAAAGTAGTTTATCAACCATGAGCACTAATCTTACTTATCTGAATAGCTCTTAACTCTTTCTATTATTCCAATTTACCTTCAATGAAATTTTTTTAAAAGCACCATAATTTTGAGTGCAGAGGATGTTGAATACAAAATGTGTCACAGATGCTGCAAATGACATGGCAAAAGAAAAATTTAATTCATTCTTTGAGAATGTCATACATATATGCAATGCATTTTGATCATATTAACATCCCTCTTCCAACTCCTCTCAGAAAGTACCCCCAATTGTCACATTCCCTGTTCCAATTACATGTCTTCTTTCATAACCCACTGAATCCAATTGGTGCTGTACTTATGTGCGTTGTTATAAGGCCAGGCCAGAAGAATTTTTCAAAATGATTTGAAAACTAGTTTGAGTGAGGGTGACATTTTTGGAATAGTTAGGACCTTAAAGTTGTCTAGTTCAATCGGAATAGTATATGCTTATGTTCCAAGTTCTAGTAGGTTTGTCTAAAGAACTATTTTCTTTACTTCAAACTATATTTTATTAAACAGCCAAGACATCTGTGTTGGCCAGCCTCTGAGATGCCCTGCAGTGGGCCTTACCTTGGAGTATTCATCTCCTTGAGTGGGAAAGAACTTAGTGGTGGTCCACTAGTAATCAGACTACAGTAAAGGCCAGCAAGCCTTCATTTCTGAGATTAGGACACAAAAGACCGACTTCTTGTTTATTTGTAGTCCCCCATAGAGGCTCTCTCCCTCTCTTGGAATCTAAAGCACGGAAAAGGCAAACTGCAGTGTTAGGAACTGCCCTCTGGAGAGGTCCCTTTGGCAAAGAAGTAAAAGAGGCTTGCAGCTAAAAGCTAAAAATTATTGAAAAGCCTGGATCCAAGAACCTAGGAGGACTTACATTCCGCCAGCAGCCATGTAAGAAAGTTTGGAAGAGGACTGTGTTACAATCAAGCCTTCACATGAAAACACAGCCCAGATATCACTTTGATGCCACCTTGTGAAACACTCAAGTCAGAGGATTCAACACCTGTCAAGATTTCTGGCCCTCAAAAACTGAAAGCTAATACATTTTGTTGTTTTAAGCCAGTTTTGCAGAATTTGTTAAACAGTAGTGGATAATGAATGCAGACTCACTGGTATGACCTTATCAAAGGACAAAAATAACACTTTATACTGTCTTCTTCTGCCCACGAAAACATTATTCTAATACATCTCTACAAAACTTAAGGTTTTTACATAGTCAGGGATCCTAAGACATGAACAAATAAATTCAAAAGGCCTACCTAATCAATAAGAACAGAACAGTTTGGGTAGAATGTGGTCTGATGATCCCCCATAGTGCTCACTGCTAGAATCGCAGAATGTTAGAATTCATTATTGCAATAATGGCTAACTTTGTACACTTCTTGATTTTAGTCTGCATTTTCTATTGAAAGGGAAAGTTATTTTTTACTTATTTTATCTTCTAATATAAAAACAAAAGTCAACAGACCATCCTAGAACAGTTTCCAGAAAGGATATTAATTAAAGCAACTGCATAAACAGAATCCTGTCTCTCTACAAGTCTTATTTCATGCTTGAACTCTTTTCATGTCCTTTGAAGATAGCCTATTTTCCAGGCAGAGCTTTAGCTTGATTCACTCTTGAGAGATGACCAGGTCGGCTGCTGGCCAGCTGCTTGTTTATGGGAGTCTTCCTCCCTGTCTCTGGCTACTCAGTTCATATGATTGGAGCTGTCTAGCCTAACAGTGAGGTAGGCAGCTGAATGAAGTCATAGCTGCCAGTCAGCTTGAAAACAGCCTATGATGCTTTCTCACAGTCGTGGTGAGTGACTGTCCGTGGAACAGAGGTCTATGCCTCTAAAGGAGGTATCTTTCTTGGGCTGAAGCTCATAAAAAATAGAAGTTGAGCTACATCTCCCTGCCCCACCATCTCTCTTTCACTAATGGCTCATGAAATAAACTGAGTTGTTAATGACAGAGTGATTTCCCTGCAGGTCTCAGAGTTGCCAAGAACACCCAATTTATAAACCTAAACCCAGTAAGTTTACATTATGGGTATATGTGTTGGCAGATTACATGTAAAAAAAAGTAAAAATCACAGACATGAGGCCCCTTAGTACAGCCCACAGCTTGAGTTCAGATGGTGCCAACATTTCCATTAAAACTTGCAAATTTTAGAGGTCAAAATGGGAGCTGGAAAGAGCTCCCAGGAGGGATCTAGGAAACTCTGAGAAAGGTAACTTGGTGCTTTTCCTGACACCAACTTGAATGCACATCTTTACAGAAGTGAGAATTAATGTCATGGTTCAAGAGAATCTGATAGATTTTGAGTGATAGATGAAACTCAAAATTCATGTTAGTGTTAAGTCTGGTCACTTGCATTTCTGGTAGTGACAAACCGTGCTGGCAGTTCTGGACATGTAATTGCAGCAAACTTTCACAGTTTTCTATTGTATATCTTATATAAGAACTGTTGCGAAGAGATGAGAAATCTCGGACTGGAGAGATGGCTCAGCCGTTAAAGGCTAGGCTCACAACCAAAAATATAAGAGAAATCTCTTTTACTGGGGACTCATTTGGGAGTATATCAGGATGAATAAATTGTGTCTGCCATCTGAAGTCAGCTCTTTTGTTGTGAATGTAAACAGGTTCTCCAAAAGTACACACCTCACTCTTATGTTGAGTATACTCCAACTACTGATACTAGTTCAGCTTTATCCTGCGTGGCTGGCCAATGGCAACGTGTTTCTTCCAAAGAGCCAGTAGCTTTATTTCAAAGAGATAGAACTTTGGTTGGCTGGTAGAATCCATGAATAATGTGTGAATGCTATATGTGAGGACAAGACAGGGTAGAAGGCTTAGACATCACAAACTGAGCCTCATAGCCAATGGGAGAGGAGAGCGAACTACTTTTTGATGCCTTTCATATAATGGACTTAAATGTCCACATCATTCCTCATGTGTCTTTGCATTGCATCTCAGGAAAGTCATCAGATTATGTCATCTGACCTGTTTACTTGTTTTTTGTCATAATGTTTGCCTTCACCAAGGAAATGTAGGTAGAAAAAAAGGACATCAGTATTGAGGCCCAAAGAGACCCTTCATTTTTCTACTCCCTTGCTTTTTAAATTTCTGCCACCTGAGAAAAGAGCAACATGTCAGAGTAATTGTAGCCCCAGAATGGAAAAAAAGAAAACTAGTAAATCTAAACCCCACTTGAATCTTGAAACTGAGACCAATTCTCAGATCCCTATACTAGGAGAGAATGCTAACATTCCATATTTATCACTTTTTGTAATTGCTGGAACAAAGTACTAGATAGAAGCAAGTTAGGGGAAAGACGATTCTTACTGACAGTTCCGTGGAAGAAAAGGTTCTGGCTATGGTGTCCAGACAGCTTGTAACTGGTCATATTGATAAAGAACGGAGAGTGTGTCACTGGTGACATACTTCCCGATGGCAGGCTTCTCCTCTATATAGTTCCATAGCCCTTCAAATGGTGCCAGCATTTGGGATCCAAAGGTTCAAACACATGAGCCTATTAGGGATATTTCTCATTCAACCTATAACGTTTTGGTAAGCCATCGAACTTTGGAGTTATTGTGTAGAATTTTTCCTGCCTTGCTTTGCAGTGCTATGGTTTAAACCCAAGGCTCCATGCAATATCCCCACTCCTTGGTATCATGCCTAACCTCACATTTATGAGTAAATATGTAGATGTATACTTTAGCAGAATTTAGTATAACTGGAACCCTCCATCTTCTCATGCTCAAATATGAGTTTTTATCCTAATTTAGGAGAACAATATCTATTATCTGCTTCCATCCCCTCATAAGAGCAATAAAGCTTAGACAGTAAGATAAGACATCCTTGACAATTAGGTGACAAACTGCCAAGGAACAGGTAGGTATTTCATGGCACAATGATGTCTGGACTCCAGATCTCTAGATTCACACTTAGAATTTTAAAAAAAAATTACTTCCTTAGAAAACATGTTTTTTTTTCCAGTCAAGGGATCATATGTGTATTTGTATAAACATTGGATATACAATGAAATAAAGCCTACCCAGCATAAACTATGTACAGGAGCAAAGATGCAACAGAATAACTGTGTACTAGTTTTAGAAATTCCTCCTAGGATATTTTCTCATCAGCCTAGACACAATATACATATTTTTAAATAGGAGGCAGGTGTCTAGTTCCTGAATTCCAATGCTGGATAGGCGAGACAGGAAGAAAAACATTCTCTTGGAGATTAAATGTTGATCTGTTCTATCCCAGAATTGCCACTTATACAGCCTAAGTTACAAAAATAACTATTAACTCTTCATCTCTCTCTTTATGCAGACCTCCATAATAAGGCCTACAGACTACTATTTTGCCATTTCCCTAAGGATCTGCTAGAGTGGCTAGAGTTTGATGAAATACACATGGTCCTATCTGAACATGATATGATCACAAGATGATTTTTTTCAATTCTTGATTGTGATGTCAACCACCATAATTCTAGTTTCAGGGAATATGAAAGCATTTCACCTCTGTAGGCATGCACATGCATGTGGTGCATATAAACTTAAGAACACACACACACACACACACACACACACACACACACACATACACAAATAATAAATAAGTAAATCTTTGAAAAGGGATTTGGGGGAAATACTTTTTTTTTTTATTATTAACTTGAGTATTTTTATATACATTTCGAAGTGTTATTCCTTTCCGGTTTCGGCAAACATCTCCTCCCCTCCCCTTCTTTATGGGTGTTCCTCCCCATCCTCCCCTCTTGCCTCCCCCAACTTTAAAGAACACTTACTTTCCTAAAAGTAAAGCTGGATAAAGTGTATCTTACAAGAACTTTATTCAACCAAGGACTTCACAAGCTCAATTTTTGAAGTTTCCTGGAAGGGTCCTGCAGTAGGAAACTTAGTTCCATTTGCTTGGCTTAATATCATCCCATTTCTCTGAATGCATGTGCAACAGTCAATAGAGGAACTATGATGGAGGTAGATTATAAATTATAAAAAAAATGAGTAGTCCTCCCTGTTGCTCTCCATCTGGAACTTAGCTCCCAGACTCCACGCTCATCTCACAGCTTGATGTGCCTCTGTCTTCTAGGTGTCCCTGAAAATATAGACACACTATTTTATGTGGATGTCTCAAGCAAGATTCTAATGGGGAATAGCTGACAAATCCAGGAGAGGATAATTGAGGAGGTTGTATTTACAGAGTTGGCACAGGGGAATCACAAAGGAGAATGCAATAACTTGTAACTCCTAGCAGCCAAATTGTTTTTGCCTTAGCCTGAAGGTTGAAAAGAGGGAATGGGTCTCAGAATTGGAAAGGGCTAGCTAGTGTTGCCCCTACTCACATACCTGGAAAAGATGACCAGGGACATATTCCCAGGCTGCAAAGAGATACCCCATGGCATAATGATACTGCCTTTGCTTCCTCTGTCACTAATCTTTCTGAAGCTGTTCTCCATGGGTCAGACACAACTGGCAGTGAGAGGCCATGGAGCCCTGTTGATGTAGTCCAGATCTACAGAGTCCTGGCAGAGAGCAGGGAAGAAATGGAGCAGAGTTGAGCTGAGAGGACAAAGCAAAGACATCTGACTAGGGCACTCACTGCTACATCACGGCAGCCCACCCACAGATCTGTGGACACACTGAGTACAAAAACATGCTTCTCAACTGCACAAGCACAATTTGTATCTAGTCGTAAGACTATTCTTCCACATGACTTATGCTGCAGTAAGTCATGTGGATAATTCCAGAGCTCTTTGGAATATATTTGTATGCAAATCTTCATGCTTCTTCCCAGATATTTTATGGTGGAGGAAGGGCAATTATTATGTGTGTTAAGAGGTGAAACATGACCATCCCTACTAGGACTGACCTGTAATTCTCTAAGTGATCAGCACCCCAGGGAACTGTGTCAATCTTAGATGTACTAAAATGTTTGCAGACACTGCCAGGGATGTGTGTTTGTGTTGTTATACTCTGAGTAGAGTTTATGCAAAACATGCAAAACTCTGTATAAGAGTTTTTCATTTGACAAATTTGATTTTGTATCTAGAAGCCAATATTCTGCACAGATAACAGCAAAAAACACATTTAGATATCACTGCTGCCTTTAATGATGGTTCTAATAAATGTGAAAGAAGAAACCTTCAAATGTCCTTCAAAAATATCAAAGAAATAACAGCTTTTGTTCTTCTCTGACTCAAAGATGAATAAAGCAGATACCTAACTCTTTTCCTTTTTAACCCCTGAACTATAATCATGTGACAATATCTGTGAATTAGTTTTCATAAAAACCCAAGAAGTGATGAGCATACATTGCCAAATTCATATTCTATAATGATAAATACGCTGTACCCTGAGGCTGTCTCTTGTCTCCCTGATGTAAAGGTTCAACATTGTTAGGTGTTGACATCAGCAGAGGGAATTAAATGTTTTATTTAAAATTAGAATTGGGGTATGATTAAGCTAGATGAAGATAAAAGTGTGACAATGCCACATGGCAAAGCCCTAAGGCTCTCTCTCTACCAGTGGAACATTTTACAGAGCATGTAAGGTATGACATATCAAGTAGTGATTACTGTCCAGTCTGAATTTCGGTGATAATAATGCAGTAACCATCATTTGTTCTTTAGGTATATATCAAATGCCTTTGTCTCCAGCTTCACGCTCTCTAACAATAGGAGATGTCAAAGAACAAGATTTCATGTTTGCTTTCTGAGGAAAAAGCAATGTAATGGTAAGGAAATGTGGTCTTAAAATAGAGAACAAGGACAAGCGTGTATGTGAGGAATGTACCAATTCCTACTTTAGAAATGCAGCCAGCATGAGTGAACTAGGTCAAGCAAGGTACTGGGAATAGTGGGTGTTTATTAAAATGATGCACACAGATGACAATGGTGAGAAACTGTGTCTTTGGATGCATTAAATAAAAAATAGTAACTAATACAAATATCAGAGAGTCACCATTCTTCTTCAATATTTCCTTAGAGCTCTTTCAAATCAGCAGTATTAGACCCACGCTCCTCATACAAAAGAAAATAAGACTGTAACAGAAAAATTAAGGGTTGAAAAAAAGTGATTCCACATAGTCCTAGTTTTTCCTTCATGAAATACAAGGGAACTTTTTTTTAACATTCTTTGCCAACCATGAAATCCTAAATCTTTTTTCCTTTGAGTGCAATTTTTAAAAAACAGTATCTGAAATATGACTAAGAATATCCTAGAGGTGCCAGGCTACTGTTAGCTGGAACCCAGATCTTTGGCTTCTGTGTTCTTTAATACCTTGTGATAAGGCCTTTGGAGCAAGTGTGAAAACAGCTAGCTGGACAAATGCATGCAAATGATAATACTATTAAATAGTTTTGTAGTTGAAAATGTATGACTAATATGTACATGCGCTTTATAATAATTATAAAACTTTGAATAAAAATAACCCACAAAGAAATAGCTTTTTGTATATAATGTTAAATTCTGGCTCTGTCTGAACCCATATTAATTGGTCCAAGAGACTGGAACTTTTGGGATTTAAAATTATCTTTAATGAGTAAACAATCCAGGGAAGTATAACTGGATTCCTGGGCAGAGCTTACTAGTACTTATGGGCATCATCGTGCTGTTTAGGACCAATTTCCTCTGTGGTAGGATTCTTAAGAACACTGATGCTCCAAATTCCTGACATACTGGAACTGTATAGGTAGGCAGCTCTCTCTACAATTTGTCTCAGTTCTGGAAGCTGTTTTAGGCTTCCTATATTTTCAGATAATATTGGTTCTTCTTGGATTTCTGACAGAGTTCAAAGACTAGTTATAGTCTCATAGCCAACCCAGGCTATTGAGAGAATATGTTAAAAGAATAGTTTTCAGATAGTATACAACTAGCCAGGACATGACATATGGATTGTTAGCCATTCTTAAGTTAGGATAGATAACATAGTGTTCTACTTAATTGACAAAAATGATGGACTGGGTGTTAGGTGTATCTTGTACTTTGTAAATTACAGAATGATAATAGTTGTGCTCAGCTTATATTTGAGAGACAAAGTCCTTTTTTAATTGGACAGAAAAGATGAAATGAGGCAGACCCTCCCCCTGATGACTAAAGATTTCAGGGGACCAATCACTGGGTGAGGAATAGGTGGGACTTCTGGATCAGAGAGGGGGAAAAGAGGAGGCAGGACTTGCTTTTGTACTGGGAGAGCTTGGAGGACAAAATGTAGCTAGCAAGAGGCCTCCAGTTTAGATGGCGGATCTGCCAGGATTCACCACTGAAGGCGTTATATTTAATATATCATACAAAATTAGGATGCTAGTTGCTATGCCCAGCTATTGTGTTACCTGTTAATTCTAAACTAAAAAAATAAAAATAAAAATAAAAACACAGAACATCTTATTGGAGACCAGCAAGAAAAAACTCTTTTCCTGACAACTGCCACACAAAAATACAGAAAAATAACTAGTAATTAAGTATCTGCATTTTTGTACTTGTGTTGCTATACTTTTCAGGTGTGATGGAAATGCTGAGTTCGTACCTTCGTCCATCTGGTCTTTTATGGCAATGCATTATAAGCTTATTCTACAGGCATTTATTTATTTCTAACAATTTTGGAGGTTTGAAAGGCCTGTCCTGGTGAGATTCCCTCTTCTGGTTATAGATAGCCAGCTTTATTTTGTACCCTCTTGTGGTAGAAAAATAATTGAGTGGCTCGCAGACCTCTTTTTATAAAGGTAATAATCTCAGTAATGAGAACCCCCACATTGTGAACTCGTTGCCTCTCAAAAGTTTATTGCATTGAAAATTGAGGCCTCAACATGTGAATTTGGGAGAGGGGACACAAACATTCAATCCCTAGCAGATGAGAAATGAAATAAAAGAAACACACATTAAACAATTCTGCTTGACAGTACCTTGTAGGTTATAAAAAAAACTCTAAGAACTTGATGCCTTTTGCTGATTAGGCTTTCTTAAATTATTAGGATAGAGTTTCTAACATTAACACAACAAATAAGTTCCTTGAGTGATCTTGAACAGGCATATGGACAATGTTAGAGATAGATATGCATTCCCAAACAGACTTAGATAGGAAGCAGATAGCATATTTTTTGTCAAAGGACCACATTCCTAAGAGGAACTAGGGCAAAACTTCACATACACACCTCAGAAAAAGAGCTGGGATAATTATGACAGCCTGGCTGAGATGCTGTCTTCACAGCATCAGAGCCTAGCAATTCATCTCTCTTAGGTGAAGGCTAGAAGCCTTGATCATTTCAACACATGTGTCAGTTGGTTTCCTATCCACAAGCACTGTGAATATTCCAGCATGGTGACTCAAACACTCAGAAGACTGAGGCAGGAGAATTGTGCTGACTTTGAGAGAAAGTTGAACTGCATAGTGAGTTCCATGCCAGTCTGGGTTATGGAGTGAGACCCTCAGTCAAAATAAATAACTGAAAGAAGAAAAAATCATGTGTTTCAGTTAAGTTTATATTACTGAGAACAAATACCATGGCCAAGAACAACTTGGAGAAGAAAAGATGTATTTCACCTTACTGCCTCCTCATGAAAGAGAGTCAGTGCGGTAACCTGGAAGAACGAGCTGGAGCAGAATTTCTGGAAGAGTGCTGTGCTGCACACTAAAGCCAGCAAACTCCTGCTAACTTGCTCAGTTTGCTTTCTTGTATACACCATGATCACCTGCTTAGGCAGAGGTGGAGGAGGGCTGCATCCCCAACAGCGTGCTGGGGCTTCCACATCAATCATTAGTGAAAAATATACCTCCAAAAGCTTGCCTGCAGCCCAATATTATAGAATTATTGTCTCAGGTGTGATTCCTTTCTCAAGATAGTTCTAGCTTATGTCAAGTTTACATCTTGCCCCCATGCTCCCCCCAGCAAATAAACAAACAAAAAAACCCAGGACATTATATAACACTTCAAATATTGACATTCCTTTTGATTTTGGCTTTAGAAAGTTTGGTCCTATGTTCTGATCATTCTAGGAAAATGAATTCCCAATAATGATTTCATTAGATTCAGCAAAACAGCAAAAAATTTTATTAGGAAGAAGGAAAATGAGTTAATTTGTATGAAAAGCTATGGAGTGATAATATTTAGATCATTTATAAACTACTTCATGTTTCTGTTTCATATTATTTAAAAATGATTTATATTTTTAAGAATTATGAGTATGTTATGACAAGCATAGTGATGTAAGCCTTTAATCCCAGCACTTGGGAGGCAGAGGCATTTAGAATTTGTGAGTTTGCTGCCTGTCTGGTATACATAATAAATTTTAGACCAGTCCAGACTTCATACTGGCCTGTGTGTATGCAAATGAAAGCAGGTACCCATGGAGGCCAGAAGAGGGCATCGTACATCACTTCCATGGAGCTGGTGTTACAGTGCTTATAAACTACCCATTGTTGTGGTGACAACTGAACTCTTGTCCTCTGTAGGATCGTTTTACAACTTTAATCACTGGGCCATCATTCTAGCACCCATGCCGCTGCTTTAAAGGGAATATTGAGCTCAGGAATTTCACAGGATTATGTGGGCTTCTTTGAGGTTTGTCCTATCATAGAGTTGAAGCCTTTGGCAGAGAGCCTTTTGAAAACTTGACTCTTTAAAAGATGTGCTTCAGGTGCTATTCAGAGGAGTTTATAACAATAGTCTCAGGCATAATAATAGTTCTAAGCCTTCCGTATATTCCAAACTCATGTTATTCAGAAAAATAGAGAAAGTATGAGCTAAGGTGTTCCAGAAGATGGCCTTTCTACTCCTATGTCCCCTGACACATCTGTACTTGTCCATGAACTGTCCACTGCCAATCTCTGTGTATTCAGTCTTTCTAATATTGTGGAATTGTTTTTAGCAGAGTAAGATGCTTTTTTTGGATGAAGAATCACCTAATTGCTTGTTTTCCTTGGTGCTTTGCAAATCTGATTAATGTTAACTCAGGTGGAATATTATAAAGTTATTTATGCTGTGGGTGATAATTACTTGCAAATGCATTTATGGCTAGAATAAAGCTTCAACAAGTTCATACAATTAAATTATCCAGCCTTTGGGTAATAGTTTCTTTCCCTTCCTTTAAAAAATGCTATTAATTATCTTTACTGTTAGTGAAGACTTTTTCCTGAGCCTTAGCTCTTTGGCTCATTACACAAATCATCAATGTGGAAAGCAGAGACAAGAGTAATTTATATTTTTTCTAAAATGTAACTGTGATGAACAACACCTTGTGCATGGAATGTATTGAACAGTACTATGTTTTTAGGAAGGGAAATGATTGAGAGTCATCTCACCACCAAGCTCACACACAGACTTGCTGCTATCACTTCATAGACTTCCAGGAAAAATGTTAAATCTGATAATTCTTTAATTTAAAAACCCTGAATTTCTAGAGGGATCAAAATGCCTATATAAAAATTGTAGTAGGTTCTTTGCCAGTGCAGAGTAGATAGAGTTGATCATTACAAACTACTTTCATCAAAGGAACACATATTTTAATCCCATTCTTTTAAATGACAGCACTAAGCCGTTGACTTTACCCTAGAAAAATAGTACATTGTATTTCCCCACCCAAGGCTTTGGATTAAAAGACAAAGTAGTTTAAATCCAAGCATTATCTCCAGTCAGTTTCACAGGACACTATCCCTGTGGTAAAATAGCTCAGAACACGTTTGTTTTATGAAGTATTACCCATCAATATTGATTTTCTTTGACTCCACCCGTCTCCCCAATAGAGAACTTCAAAGTATGTCCTTGAGAAAATTACTTGATAGAGAGTGGGAACAATCAAATCAGTAGCATTTTTAAGTATATGGACTGAATTCAGATGCAGTGCACAGAAACTTTAGGGATTCTTTCAGTATAGATAAAAAAATTCTAGAATAAGAAATGTCGTGTGGGTGTGGAGGTAGTGGAGTTATAAGGAAATAATACCAATGTGAAGGAAAGAAGACTTCACAGTTTTTAATTCTCTTCTTGGCTTTGCTCAACTACGTATTACCTAAAGATGCCAAAAAGGTTGTCTTATACATCACTCTTCTGTCTCTCAGTGTGTGTATGTGTGTGTGTGTGTGTGTGTGTGTGTGTGTGTGTGTGTGTTGCATGTGCTGTAATAGATAAATGCATATATAGAGATAGAATAGAAACTAACTTCTTTTTTGCGTGTAGAAAGGTTTAATGAGAGAAGAAGAGTAGAAGAGGAGAGGAATAAAGGCCAGCCATGAGCATGTGAAGGGAAGGGGGAAGGGGAATGGGGAGAGAAGGGACAAAGGGGAAGAGGGCAAGAGAGCGGAGAAGAGCAAAAAAAAAAAAAAAAAAAAGAAGAAGAAGAAGAAGAAGAAGAAGAAGAAGAAGAAGAAGAAGAAGAAGAAGAAGAAGAAGAAGAAGAAGAAGAAAGAAAAAAGAAAAAGAAACTAACATCTTTCTGATGCTCCCAGCAGTTCACATTACATCAGCCAAAGAAACAGAGGAAAGAGGTGTAAAAGGGGATCAGGACAGGGCCTCCATACCACATGCTGCAGATAGCAGCTGTCCTTGCCCTCAGGAGGCTAAGTCCTGGCTGTGTAAATGAACAGTTGCTTTGAGGAGAAATCTGCACTGGGGTAAGTGCAAAGTATTCATTAGCAACACAAATAGAAGAGTTGGATACAAGATGGTGGACCTGTGTATTCTATCCTGGCCCAGCCAGGTGGCATTATTCCTCCCTCCATCTCTCCTTTCCTTCTCCAGCTCTAGTTTCTCTGTGACAAAGCAATGTTTTTTCTCTCTTTATTTCTCCTCTTTTGTTTCTTCCTCCTTTAACCACTAATTAGATTGCTTGTTCCCAAAAGTAGTGAGCCCCTTTAGAATTAGCAGTAAATTTCTGAAATCCAATATAGTGCCTATGCCTAATGTTCAGACAATGAGGACAAATGAGGACCAAAATATATTTAGTGTGACAAATAGTCATTTCTCAGCTGAAATCAACTCATGTCTGAAATATTTTTCTACCTCCTCCCTCCCCAGAGGCAGTTCCATTTCCTTGAACAGACAACAATAAATGGTTGTTGAACTGAATTAAACTGAGGTGTAACTAGTGCATTTAGAGAATTCCGTGAATATGATTATGCAAATAAGATTAGAGCTCTCACAACTTGTGTTACACCAGAAGGAAAGGCAGCATATGTGATGAATGAAACTAGGGAGTGTGGGAGAAAATGGGATTTGAAAATTAAATATATTCTGAATTTGGAGGTAAGAAAGTGAAATACAAATCAGGGCTTTCGTCACTAAACTTTGTTTGCACTGGGTAAAGTGCAACTTCCTGTTTTGAAGAAAAAGGTTTCCATGGTTCAAAAGGTCTCCTGGGGACTCACTCATCTCCTACCAACATAACATTTGAATCATTTTAAATGTAAATTAGGGGGAATATGGATTAGATTTCATTTGCAATACAACTTAAATAAGAGAAAAATATATTTGGAAATTATTACAATAATTTGAGAGCTGCAGACTGAACCATTTCCACATCTGATAACAGCAGATCTTCCAGGCCCAACATCTGAGAGGAAAATAGGCATCAGATTGGCCTCTTAGCATCACTGTAAGCAAACACCCAGTTATGGCTCTTCTCCCTTAATTCAGAGAAGAGTCTTTATGAATAGCAAAAGAACTCAAGAACACAGTGTTCAGACAGACAACTCAATTGCCTTTGAATGTTGTTAAGAACAATCACACTTCTAAAAAAAACAACTGTTTTCTTGCACAGCTTTCTCACACTTGAACACTCATCAGATCCCCCTGGAGGGCTTATTAAAACACAGACAGCTGAGTCCTGCCCTGGAGTGTTTAATTCAGTAGATCTGAGGTAGAGCCTAAGAATTAGCATCTTTAACACATTCCCAGGTGATGTGGAAGCTGTTGGTCTGCGGCCCACACTGAGAAGCAACATCCTGGTGTGCAGACACACTCTGGGGTCTTCTTTGAGGAGTAGAAAAGCTGTGCACTTTATATTCATGTATTCACTGATTTAACAAACTGAGCACACAGTTCCTTTGTACCTGCATAATGGGTTAGGTATGTTTAGTGTATAATAAATGAGCCAAGGTTTCATAAAACAATTGTTTTGCATATGCAAGATGAAAATGCTTTTACTCATTCTCATTTACACAATAACATCCTCTCAACACATTCTCTTTTCACAGAAAGTCTAGAAGTAACCATCAGCTGGTCCTAGATTAAATCATGATGGATAAATGGACTTTATGTCAATCAGACATTACTGTATTTAATGCACTAGTTTCATTCATATCAATTTAATTATCTATCATGAGAACACTTTCTTAGTGCTGAATTCTATTTGCTACATGATTTTCCCATCAATTCTTATTTATGTAGTCATTTTTTATTAAAATGCAACTGAGGGTCTTTGTATAATTTGAATGTGAAATGTCTTCCACTGGATTGCATATTTGAGTCTTGTCAGCGGGTGGGCTTTGGGGAAGTGATTGGATCCTGAGAGCTCTGAGATAATCGATGGTTTAAGCCCTTGATGGGTTCAGAATATGACAGTATTATGGGGAGCTTGTAGAAAGAAGGAGGAAGTAGGGCCCTGAGGACATGCCCTGGAATGACTTATTTCGTCTCCTGTCCCTTCCCCCTCTGCTTCATGATTGACATGAAGTGAGGACTATCTGACATGTGTCTCTGCCAGGATGTCTGGCCTAAAGCCCAAAGTGATGGATCCAGTTGACCTTGGACTGAAACCAGAAGAGATGAACATCAAACTAAGAATTGGCTATGTTGAATTCCTAAAAAATTCTTCTCTGAATGTGGAGAAATCACACTAGTTTTTATTAAATACAAGATTCTTCACTCTCTGTGGGAGATTAGATCCAGGACCTTACCATAAAATCCAGATCATCAAGTTCTTATATACAGGGACAACACAATTTTCATGTAGAACCTACATACATCCTCCTGAGACTTTAAACTCTCTATTGATGACTTCTAACACCCAATACAATGTGGTGAATGCTATAGAAATAGCTCTTACGCTATACTGTTTAGGGAATAATGAAAAGAAAGAAGTCTGTGCTTGTACAATATAGATAAAGTCAGCAGCAGCACAACTCCATTTTCAAAACCGAAGTTGATTGAAACCTTGAATCTGGGACTTGCTTGTGGAGGGTCAGCTGTGCTAATTGAAAACCAAACACATGAAATCGTCAGGATGGCAAGATTCTTCACTTATTCTCAACATCTTATTGTTTGTAGAAATCTTCTGAGATCTGTACACACGTCTCCAAGTTGATGTTTTGGGAAAGCAATTCTCATAAAACTTTTATGTCCACTTTTACAGATTAATAGCTATGCATTTTTTGTTCCATTTGTAAACACAAGTCAGTGGGACAACTGGCAGCCATCTCCCTGATTACAATATATGATAAAGGTTCTTTGAGGTTTCTGCAGTTAGGGCTCATGTAAAGCAGTGAAGCAGCAGCAAGTGAGCAAGGAGAGTCAAGAAGCCTAGGTTTGGATTGAAATGTTCTTTGTATCAATTTCTTCCTTTGTTATCTTTCCAAGCCAAAATAAGAAAGTACCAATGGTAAAGAGGACTCTTATGAAGTATGAGAAAGAAATGTGAGCAAGTTACCAAATTAGGAAAATATTATTTTATGGTAGAATCATTTATAGGATTAATTACTTACAATGACACTTGTATTATTTTTGACAAATATTGTTGAACTACATTAGGCTATTTGCTTTACTCAGACAGCTCTCTTAATTTAATTTATAGTAGCTAATATTTGAGCCTGAAATAAGGCACATATCATATGGCTTGCCTCTAGAAAGAAACACTTTATCTGAAACTCATCTGCAGCCTGCTTATGGTGGGCAGCATTCCAGGTTATATCTGAATGGACCTCAGTGAAGATGCTGGTACAATTTCCTTAAAAACTGATGTCATCTATTAACCAGGATCTATGTCAGTATGTGTTAGGTACACTTGGTGAATAGTAATTTTAGTGAATAGTAACAAATAATAGAAATTTGTGTTGACACAGTTCTAGAATCTGAAGTCTGAAATAAAGATATTTATATACACTTTCACAGTTTAATAGTAGAACGGTTTACAGGGGTAGTTGAGTCCTTCTGAGGACTCCTTAACTTGTAAGATGGCCACCATATCTTCACATTGTTTGTGCATGTCTATATCTCAACCTCCTTTTCCTATAGGAGCATCTATCACACTGGATTAGGAAATTGCCTCTTTAAAGAACTCATCTCCAAATAGTCATACTCTGATATACTAAGGATTAGGAATTTAACATCTGAAAATTAGAGGACGTAATTTACCCGATAATGCTATATGTAAACCTATCATTTCTTGTGTGTGAAGTGGAAATCATTATGTTCTTATAGAAATTCTTATTACACTTAAATAAAGGTAATGTATTATTTGTGTTCTAGAAGTGGTTTTGACCACAAGAGGGCTCCTGTATTAATACAATGAATTATCTCTAAAAGGACATGTTCTAAATTAATGAAAACTAGGACTGTCTAGTGGAACACATCTCTAATTCCATCATTTAGGAGACTAAGATACGATGATTTCCATGAGTTTGAGGTAGACATGGGCTACAGAACAAATATTGTCCAACCAAAGTTACATAGTGAGGACCTATAAAACACACACATACACACACACACACACACACACACACACACACAGAGAGAGAGAGAGAGAGAGAGAGAGAGAGAGTTATGTGAAAGTTAAGTTATAACATCTGTATATCAGTAAGTCAGTCAATAAACATGTTAGTTAATTTAATGGTTTTTGTGAGGGTTGAGTATTAATCAGAGCATTATTGCACCAGGATCATTACACATGTGATTCAACAGAATATTCCCAACTCCACTCTTACTTCTGTATTCATATGATACCAAAATTAGACGGTATATATGACTTGCAGAGATGAAATAGCAACATGTAACTAGCCAGTAGCTCTGGGGAAATGAGGCCCCAGCACCATCATCAGCATTAGTTGCATCGTACAGCCTTTAGAAAACAGTTTCTACTCAGTTTCAAGAGCCTTGAAACTCTAAAATACCTTCTAAAATACCGTGGGGGAGGGAGTACAAATACATATAGAGGTGATAGATACAAATTTGTTTCATTGAGAAGTCCAGCTCACAGTCAAGGAACTCTAATCTACCTTTTGTTTTGTTTTGTTTTGTTTTCATTGCTTGGCTAAGAAATTTCTCTGAAAATTTCTCTAGTGGATAGGTAATATGTTATGTCTGTTGTCCTTTTCTTATCAAATTGCTTTGTATGAGTGAACTTACTTGAAACTTCCCTACATAGTAGTCAGAACTCATGGTTAAAGGGACATAAATACAACTCATATTAGCTTCAGAAGCAATGACAGGGATGAAGTTGCCCCTGGGGATAGCTAAGACCAGAGAGGCCAATTCCAGTGGGACCACATTATACCTTCTTTATGTCTACATCATTGTTACCCAATGATTTTTTCCAGTAGAAGCCTGGCCATTTTACGTTCCTATAGTCCTAGGGCTTGATGAAAGTCCTACATCTCAGATTATTAAAAATAGTTCCAAGGAATGAACTTCCCTTGAGACATCTTCATATCCACAGGAAAGTACATATCCAGGCACTGCCTTCTTACTTTTTCTGGACTAGGATATCATGAAGGGAGGCCTCTAAAAGCTCACATAGATAAAGGTATGAAGGAACATTCCCTCCAAAAGAAATAGTCATGCTATTAAAAAAAAAGTGTCCATTTTAAAAAAGGAGTGAAGCATCTGCATTTTGGTCATCCTTCTTGAGTTTCATGTGGTCTGTTCATCTTGGCTAATTGGAGAATTTGGGCTAATATCCACTTATCAATGAGCATAAGAGGAGATAGAGAGGCAAAGTTTAGAGCAGCAACTGAAGGAACGAATATATATATTTAGAGCCTATATATACATGTGGCCGGTATATATACAGCCACCAAAACTAGATAAGATTGATGAAGCTAAAAAATGCATGCTGAAAGGGACCGGATATAGATCTCTCCTGAGAGACACATCCAGTGCATGTCCAATAAAGAGGTCAGTGCTAGCAACAAACCACTGAACTGAGAACGGGACCCCATTGAAGGAATCAGAGAAAGGACTGAAGAACTTGAAGGGCCTCGAGACCCCATAAGAACAACAATGCCAACCAACCAGAGCTCCAGGGACTAAACCACTATCAAAAAGACTATACATGGACAGACTCTGGGCACCAGTGGAAGGCAAAGCCCTTGGTCCTGCCAAGGCTGGATCCCCAGTGTAGGGGCTTGTTGGGGGGATGGTAATGGGGGGGATGGGGAGGGGTTAGGGACCTGATGGACAGGAAACCGGAAAAGGGAATAACATTTGAAATGTAAATAGGAAACACCCAATTTAATAAAAATGGAAGAAAAAAAAGGAAAAAAAAAGTGCCCAGAAACACACCAAAGATCCATTGTAGCAATGACCTTAACCACTAGAATCAATCTTTTCTCTGTCCTGCCTAAGAAAAGACAGTGCAACAGAACTGGGTGGTCTGCAACAACTTGGGTTTAAAAGTAAGTTCCAGGTTCACTCTGGCTCTTAAAGTCTGAAAATTGTCGTCTTGCTAAGCCAAAATTGAGCACTACTTGTGAATTTTACCATGTTGTTTTTAGCACTCCAGTGCTTATTTATTAATTACAGATGTCCCTCAACTTAGGATGTGTTTATATCACAGAAAACCCATTGTAAGTTGAAATACATTAAAAATGTACTGAATAAGCTAGACAAGGTGATGCATACCTCTAATCCCTGCACTCAGGAGGCAGAGACAAAAGGGCATCTGTGAGTTTGGGGCCAGCCTGGTCTACAGAGAAGGTTCCAGACCAGCTAGGACAACAGAGTGAGATTTTGATTCAAAGGAAAAGGAGAAAAATAAAAAGAAAGAAAACAAGGAAATGAAGAAAGAAAATAAATGAAAGAAAATGCGTTGAATAACACTTATCCCACACTACAGCTTAGCAACACAGGACACTGTAGTGTCTCTTATTGTGTACAGTTTCCTCCATAATTATGGGACTGATTGAAAACTGCAGTCACTAACTATCAGCATGAAAGAGGATCTAGCTACATATTGTCAATCCCAAAGAGGATTTAAATTAAAAATATGAAAAATACAGAGCACATATGATGTTCAAATCATCTGAAGGTTGAAGAAGAGTAAGTGAAACCATCATAAATCAGGGGTTACTTCATGTAGAACAATTTTGCTCTATGAATTTTACTCTAACCATGCAATATCAATACTGATTGAAACAAATAACAGATATGAATGGATTTATTTTGTCATTTGGCATATTCTTCAGTTGTGGAATGCTGTATATCACATATGGCCACAAATGCTTCATAGTTGTGGAGACCTTGACATGAGACCCTAGTCATTGACACTTTAGGGAAAAGAATGTAGAAGGTGAAAAGAAGGCCTTAATGTGGGGAGCTTTGCTTGTCGTCTTTCTTCTTCCCTTCCTACATACACTGAACCATTTATGATGTTCACATTACTTCTGTAAAGCCCTCTTGACCCACCAGGTTCTGTGTTGGGACCCCTCCACCATACGTGTGGGGAAAATGGTGACTCTAGAAAAAGAAATTGAAGAGAAACTACTAGAGCCTTGAGGTTTTGTTCTGATTTTTATTGTATAGTTAGTTATATGCCTTTGGTCATGGCAAATTTCACTTAATTTCTAGAAATATAGTTTGGTGCATGATAAGCCAGATTTTCTCCAACACTTATTGTAAGTATATATGAAACGATACTTGAAGTTCCACAGGCTGTAAGCATACAGGGCTTAACAAATGCTATCTGGAGATTCATGCAATGGAATAATAGACAGTTATTTATAAGTTATCATATCTCAGTTTTGCACTAAGCACTTTATGTACATTATGTCACTTGAGTGCCGAAGTGACCCTAAGTGGTTCATGTTCTTATTTGAATTACCCAGCATCATTGTATGAGTCAGACGCAACTCTTTGTCATTGTGACTAAATTCTTTACAAAAACAATTGAAGGACAAGAAATCTTTATTTTTGCTCATGGTTTCAGCATTTGTGGTCTCAGCTCTTTTTGTTCCATCCATTTGGGCTAAAAGTGAGCAGAACATGTTAGAGGCAGGAACACATGTTGGAAGATGTCCTCCTCATGGTGGACAGGAAGCAATGGATGAAGAAGGGACCAGGTATAACTTACAAATACATGTCTCCAGTCACCTCCTTTTACAGGCCCCAACTACCCTAAAGTGGTCGAAGCCCTCCAAAATAGCCCTACCAATTTATTTGCAGCATAAGTATGGGAGAGACATTTTAAATTCAAACTGTAATGATCACTTAGGTACAGCTAGGATATATGCTTAAATGTCTTCCATTCTAACACCTTGGTGCACAGAAAACTATTAAAGCTCCTAAATAAATTCAATAACAGTATGGCCCTGCTGCAAAGCACCCCACTGTATGCAGTCTATTTGAGTGGGCATTCTCTTCAGAAAATCTTGTCATGTTTGGAGATCTTTCCCATTGTAAACCAGGAAGCCCAGTATCTGATTCTTCTTTTCTCCCCTAGACACATTAAAACCACAGTCTATTGTATTATTTAGCATCCCATTTTTTTCTTCTGGAAATATCCCAGATATGTTCTTGGATGTGTGAGAAAACTAATTAGATCCAGACAGACTTCAAACTAGCTGTGTTTTTTAAATTTTCAGATCATTATCTTGTATTAGAAGTTGGATACGTCGATACAGTATACTAGATGTGGTATTCAGATGATTTTCTATGGGAAGTAACTGAGTGTACCTACTGCTGTCAAGACTCTGCCCTAGCTGATCCATATTCCACTGGCTGAGAGTTGTCTCTCTTGTTCTCAAGGCTCTAAGATGGTGACCACATAGCCTTTTCTGCCTTATCCTTATGTCACCAAAGTAAAAGAGCCAGACATATCTGCTTGCTTGTTCACTTGCTTTACTTTTTTAAAAAAGTTTTTAAAACAAAATTTCATTCAATTGCCTATCCTGGCCTTAACTCATAGCAATCCTGCTTTAGCCCCTGGTGCTTAGATTATAGAGTTGACACACTATGCCCAGATACTTTCTTGTTAAAGTTGTCAGTATGACAGTTTTTAATCACTTAAGAAAGTAGTGAAAAACTGAGGTTGACAGATTTCCAATCCTGCCTGTGCATTCCATTCACAATTTCTCTTTGCCTAAGTGGAAAGGCTTCAGTTTCCCCCTTGCCTCAATCCCCTTGTCATAGTGTTTAAGTTTGGGTTTTGAAAGACTTCAGACAAAACACACAGACACGGTGGTATATATGGCAAAGTGAGCCGCAGGTCATGTAGGCCAGGAGTCTGAGAACGAAAAAAAAAAAAAACTAATGAAAACAAATGTGTTGGGCCAAATAATAAGAAATAAACAGAAATGAAGTAAAGTCACAAACCAAGCCAGAAAAGAAACAGAAACCCCATAAGAAAACACACTTAAGGAAATCAACAAAATGTGTAGCCAAAGGACTATCAGGAAGGTTGTTCTCAGATGGTCATCTCTCCTGGGCAGTCATCCCTTGGGAATGGAAACTCTGGAGCAGACATCCAGACTCCAGGCCTTGGGCCCAAAGCAGGGCACTTCGTTCAAAGGGCCTGGGCCTTGACCTTCTATGGCTGTCAATGGACAAAGTTCAAGGGATTATTTCCTCAAAGCTCAGGCCTCCCTGATAGGGTATGAAAGAGAGGGAGGATGAGCCTCCTTGTTAACTAGAGTTAAAGAAAATTACTGAGAAGACAAAACCTGAATTTTGAAGTTTTATAAGACAAATGTGATTCCCACCTCTTCACTCAATCTGTAGCCTGGGACATTTCATTTTCCCTCTCTATATTTCACTTTTCTCATATATAAAATGGTGAGTGATAATGGAAATTATTTAATCCTGTTGTAGCAATATTCAGAAATGAGTCTTCATAAAGAAAATTCTCATGATGCCCACCTATTGTGATGTTAGTGAGTGGGAAAGGAGTAGGAATGGGCAGAGGAAAAGAGTATCAGGAGTTCTCTAAGGCAGCAAAGGTATGGTATCCATGATAGCTGCTGATCTTGATTTTCGATGTAATTTGTTTTAATTAACCAACACACAGGGAATCAATGAAGCCCACTTTGAGATATGTCTGTGAGAACCTCCCTAACGATTTTTAGAATGGTTGATAATAAATGGATTAATCCCTTGCTGAATCGTAATGTGTATTGGAAGGTGACGAAAGTTAGGAGGAGATGGTCCTAATTGGAGGTAGACTACTGAAGACATGTCCGTGGGGATATATCTTTCTCTGGCCCTTTTTCTGCTTCCTTGTTACCATGATGTGACATGTCCTCTCTTCCCAAGGATGGATTGAGTTCTCTGGAACTGTGAGCTAAAGCCAGGTATTGTGGCTCACATTTGCCATTCAGAGGCTGAGGTAGAGTTAGTGTTGTGAATTTTAAGGCAAGCTTGGGTTCCAGAGTAAGAGACCAGTTTTAGAGGGAAGGAAGGAAGGAACAAGGAGGGAGGGGAGGAGGGAAGGAGGAAGGACAGTTAGGCTGGAGAGAAAGCTCAGTGATTAACAGTGCTTCCTGTTGTTGTAGAGGATCTGAGTCTAGTTTCTACATAATTCAAATTCCAGGGGAATGTGATGCCTTCTCTGCTATAAACACATATAACACAATTAAAAATAATTAAAAAACACTGTGATCCTCCTTTGCTTGTTTCTGTTATATAATACATTGCTCTTGTAAATATTTTGAACATAGTGGGGTTTTTTTAAAGCATCTTACTATATGTCTCAGGCTGGCTTCACATCCTAGATTATCCTGCCTCGGCCTCCAGTGTGACAGGATTACCAGCATATACTACTACATGTAAACAGACACTGCAACACATAAATATATCCAAAAGACAATTTCCATTCTCAAATGCTTCATAATTTGTTGGAGCAAATTCTCCATACAAACATCAGATGTGAAAATGTGTCCCTCGGTGACTATACTCAAAGATTCCAGCATCTCTAAAAATTCCTGGGTATAGGAAGTTGGGAGGAGGGAATCAGTCACATAGCCTCATGGAAGACAAAATACACATGCACTAGGCTGAGAATGGAAAATAGCTACCTCTGTTATGGGCTTTCCCTAGGCTTATCTGAACCCCCACGACCTCTAATGGCTGAATCAATATATAGCACATGGGTAATAGAAAAATAAAGATAAGGTAACAAAAATAAATATTCATTCTGCCCTTATTCAGCCAAGAGATCAATTTCAATGTGCATCTGTTTTAACTGTGTAGTCACTGGGTGACTCCACTGTTGGTAGACTATCAGAGCCCTTTTTACTTTTATTTTTCTTTCCCATCCCTATACATGGTTATCTTAGCCAAGTTAGCTTTTCATTATCATGTAGCAGCACTACAATAGTGTTGAGGCTCAGAATCAAAGTTTCTGGAACATTCCCTTGTTTCTCTCTTAAGTGATGAGAGAGGCTTTCTCTGAAGTTCCTTTATCTGACTAAAAAAAGCTTCTTCCAGAAGAGATGTAATTGTCTTAAACTCCCCCACCAGGAAATCTTGTCAAATAACCAGGAAAGATTAACTATCAGAGAAGACAGGAAACTAAAAGTGTCACCCCACCCTGACTGAATTTTATCTAAGCTTCCAAGGACAGCCTCAGAGTTTACCTGGGTGACTGCCTGAGTAGTAAGTTACCCTTTGTTTGTAGTAAAGTTCCTAAGCACGTCACTACCCTTCCATTTCCATGTCTCGTGTGAAGAAGCTATCTAACCTTTAGCCATCTGGCCTTTTCTGTGTTCTTTTTTATATTGGTGTAACTTCTGTGAGCATGTGCACAGTAACAGATTAGCAATACCTGCCTCTTTTTAACCTGCATTTTATTACTAGGGTGTCTGCCACCCTCATCTGTGATGAGCAACACAGGGGAGACCTATATTTCCATCCCCTTAATCAGCTGTAGGAGCAGCTCAAAGTTCAGTTTTTAAAGACTTACATTGCAAATCCATCTCTTTTGTCTTAGAGATTGTAGATGATGAAAAATTATTTCACACTCCAGATAGTATGGGTCATGTGGATGTTCATCTTTTAACCAATGTATCTTTAGTAGCTCTTCATGATAAAGTCATTAACAAATGAATTTTCCTCAGATCCTATAACCTCCTTTTATACATTCTTTACTCATTGTCCAGTGCTTTCTCTCCTCTTCCTAGAAACCCAAACAATATTTCCCTTAGCAACATCTCCTTAATCCTATTATATGTCAATGAAAACATCTGGATCCTGAAACCCTGTTCTCATTGCCAGGAGATTCATGTTTAGCAAGGTTACAGGTAACTAGGTAATTTGATCAATTATTTCCTGCCAATGCATGTAAAATCCTACTTGGAGTATATGTTTTCATTTTTCCAAGAACTTTCTTAGGTATTAATGACCCAAATAAGCCTAATGGACAGGAAGGATATTAGCACATCTGTTTGAGACCTTTACTACTACCTTAATGTTTCTAACTGCTTGGTGCCATCCAACATGTTAATCTGTCTTTTAAAAAATTAACTACTGAGACCTCAGGTAGAACTAGTGCAGTTGGACAGCATCAATGATAGCCTATCACAGAAAATATTCCAGAAGTACATGCCTTTTCAGGATGAAACTATTTTATTTTTACTGTGAATTATTTGTGAAGTTGCTGCCACGAGTACACCATTGAGGATATTAGCAAACTGACCATTAGCACAGAAAAATTTAACCCTACTATTATCACAAACTAGCTTTGTGGTTGTGGGAGTGTCCTTTAACATATTTAGTTCTTGGAGTCTTTCTCTTTTATTTATACAACCTGAATTAAATGATCTATAGCACATACTAGGACTGAACATTTTGTAATTCTAAGACTCATTGGTAAGCCTATTAGGATTGACTGTCTGAGCACTGAACATAGCCATATTCTCCATGGGGTTACTTTAGGCTGATGTAGTGCTATCTCGGCAGGAACATTGTTCCTGTCTGGAGATTGCTATCTTGCCACAGAGGATTCTTTTTCATTGCTCCAAAGGCTGAGTTACAAACCAATAAACAGTCTCTTGAATGTTTTACTTTCCAAAAATAACTAGAAGATCACCATTTCTTCTTCGTGTCCTCGGTATACTTAGTTTAGTTCATTTGACTTCATTCCAGTGTGTTTTGTTACTGGGTTTGTCTTTATGCTTGTTTTAATCAATAATTGTGTCTTTCCAATTTGGAAGGCCACATGTTCAGCGACTGCAAGCATACAGTCTGTACTTTTTTAAAGCTAGTACTTTTACAGTCTTTCTTTCTACTCTTAAGCTCCTAATAGACTCTCTTCTTGATTCCTTTTCTTATTAGTGCAATAAAATGCTCAGACAAAAGCAACTTATGGGAAAAATTTGTGTTAGCTGTTGGTTCTAGGTGTCATGGTGGGAAAATCAGCGTGGTACCTGCTGGTTACGTTGTATCCATCACTGAGAGGTAGAGAGTAATGCATATTTGTTTCTCAGGCTGCCTTTCCTATTTATATAGTCTAGCATCCCATTCCCAGGGACTGTTCCTGCCCACAAGTAAGATGGGTCTTCCCATATCAATTAACACAGTAAAGAAAATCTTGCATAGGCAAGTGCAGAAGCTTGGCTTCCAGGTGATTCCAGGTAATATCAATTTCATGATTAACGCTGAGCACCACAACTCCACCCCTTGTCAACCTGAGCACCAATGTAATAAGCATAAGTGCTACCCCTGTTTTCATAGGCTCATAACCACATTATAATACAAAATGCATTCAGTCCAACTTTTAAAGTCCCAATAGTCTTTAACAATTATGATGCTTTAAAGTCCAGAGTTTCTTAATTGTGAGATCCTGTTTCTAAGTTATATAAAGAACAAACATTCCTATTTTAAAACGAAGAATCAGTACATAGGAAGGAATGAGCACACTAGAACAAAAACAAAACTTACCAAAGAATATATCAAATCTTGCATTTCCGTGTCTGCATCTGGGGCTCATAATATAATCAAATCAATTGGGTCAAAAAAAAAAAACTTGAACAGGGCTGAAGCGATGGCTCAGCTATTTAAAATCTAGAGCTCACAAACAAAATGACAAAAAGAAAAGGAGGGCTTGAGCAGCCCTACTCATCTATCCCTGCCATCTGAAACATATACAGCTTCTAGGTTAAGCTGTGCACTCCATGTCTACAGCCTTCTTTGGTGGAAATATCATCTTCAATATCCCAGTGTTTCCATTGAAACTTAGGATTCACCTTCACAGTTTCATGATTGCCTCTGATAGTCTCTTTGTCAAGATTCCAATCCAACACATTGCCTTTCCTGAGCTGTTTGTCATGACCCTCTGTATTTTCATCCTTGATGCCTATCAAACTATCACCATGTGGACAATGCTACCATGTTCTCCTGCTAACCACCTTGGAGGAGTGCTGTATGAGCTTCTGTGTGCTGACCTTGGGAGAAGACTTTCCTAGAAAATTGCTTTCGGGAAGCAGGGAATCTCTTTGCCTTAGGCTTTCTTCCTTTAAATTAACCCAAGTCTTCAAAAGATGAAGCCTCTGAAGGGTAGAGTTTTTCCCCTGAAACATCTTTATAGTCCCAGAGCAGCACTGGGGCGAGGGTGCTTCTCTTCAGTGATGCTGCTCGCTTTAACAATAATAACTGTTTTCTCAGTACTGGCAGGGATGCCCTGTTGTCTTCAAATTTTCTTTGTCCAACATATTAGTTCAGTATATTTAAATTTCATTTCATCCAGATAATCACTACACAATATGAAAAAAGCTAGATTCTTGGCTAAAGCACCACATGAGTGGACCCTAGCCCAATCCTTGGGTCTTCTACTTTAAAACTCAATGAGCTGGAATCCATTATCTGCATTTCTCTAAGCTCCCAGAATGACCAGTTAAGCTCTGCTTCACTATCTTCAGTGTCTTTGGCCCCAAATAACAATCTCTGCTACATTCCAGCCACATAATGGTTCCAAAGGCCCACAAACCACATGGTCAGGTTTAGCCCTTCAAGAGCCCAACTTCTTGTACCATTTGTGTTTTAGTTTCTTGTCATACTACTGTGATAAAATACTCTGACAAAAAGCAACTTAAGAGAAAAAACCTCACAATTCAAGGAAAAATTCACCACAGCAGGGAAGTTAAGATGACAGGAACCTGAAGCATCTGGTCATACTGTGTCTTAGTTTGGGTTTCATTACTGTGAAAAGACACCATGACCAAGGCAACTCTTATAAGGACAACATTTAATTGGGGCTGGCTTACAGGTTCAGAGGTTCAGCCCATTATCATCAAGGTGGAAGAATGTCAGTGTACAGGCAGGCATGGTGCAGGTGGAGCTGAGAGTTCTACACCTCCATTTGAAGTCTGCTAGAAGAAGATTTATTTCCAGGCCAGTAGGATGAGGGTCTTAAAGCCCACACCCACAGTGACACACCTACTCCGACAGGGCCACATCTCCAAATAGTGTCACCCCCTGGGTCAAACACATATAAATCATCAGACACTGTAACCATAGGCAGGAAGCAGAAATGGATGAGCACGCGTTTGCTCCTCTGCTCCCCTTCTTCATTTATTCAGTCTTTATACTACCCAGGGAATGGTTCCATCCATAAGTAACATAGGCCTTTGCACCTCAGTTAACCTAATCAAGATAGACCCCTCCCAGGCATGCTCAGAGGCTTGTTTCCAAGTAATTGTAGATTCTGTAAAGTGAGAAAATCAACCATCACATCCCCTGATACCTCCAAATATTGTGCTATCTACCAATGGATCTGGATCAGTGTGATTTAAAATAATTACTTTATTCAGCAATACTACTTCTGGGTATGTGTCGAAAAGAAATGAAAGCAAGATCTCAAAGAAGTATTTGTACATTCATATTAATAGCAACCATATTTCAAATAGGCAATATGTGAAACACACATACATGCCTACTGACAGATGACCAAACAAAGTGCAGTATGTGCATATAATGCAATATTACTCAGTCTTAAAATGGAAGGAAATTCTGACACATGCCACAACAGGAATGAACCTTGAAGAAATTATGCTAGATGAACAAAGCCAATATCAAAATGATAAATGTTATATGGTTCAAAAGTAGGTTAATAGAAAACAGACAGAAGAATGGTCCTGGGTAGGAGCTGGAGAGGAGGAGAAAAATAAATGCCTATTTAATGAGTACAGAGCCTTGGTTCTGGAAGATGTAAAAGTTTGGAGATCAGTTGCCTGTCATTAAACTTACTGAACATCATTGAACTGTACAATTACAAATGGTTAAGAGGAAATTTTTATTTTAGGGGGCTTTACCACAATTAAAAACAAAATAAAACCATTTAAAATCATTGTTTCTGCCACCAAATTATCCTACCACAGGTGCTCACTTGTTTTCTGTTTAGAGAGAGACACTGCTAGAGCTGTTATCTGCTTACCTTGTATTCTCTGGAGTGTGTTTACAATAAGCCGCCTAGATAATATATTCTGAGTGTCAAATTGAATCATAAGTTTGGCATTAAGTCTCAACTGCACAAATCTTGTATTTTCCCCCATATGTCAGGGAACTAGAATTTAGTGCCCTACATTGCATATATCCTCAAAGTGCTACATATTCTTTTGTAACTGTAGCCTTTGTGTTAGAAGCTAAGCAACTCATACTTCCATAGGAAACAAGGACATAACAGGTACCCCAATAGCTAGCTCCTCCAAGACTTGAAGCATGACATAATTCTATTCTCTGACTCATGTGCCTTTTAATCACAGATAGATAATGATCAGTGAATGATCCCAGGCTGACTTAAGGGATGTACAATCGGAATAACCATAGAGAGGTTTACTCCTCAGAAGGGTGCTATACATGAATCCATACCTGATACCATTCTCTTGAAATTCTTACTGCTTTTATCTGCAATAGTGTTATGGTTTGGATATGAAGTGCCTGCAAAACAGCCATATATTAAAGAAGTAACCAATGCTACCTCTTGGTGGCACTGATTGTGGAGGTTCTGGAAACTTTATGTGGTGGGTGAGGTTAGCCCTCTTGGTTTCCAGGTTATCTCTGACTGATCTGTCCACCATCTATCTATATGAAACTGTGAGCTAAAATAAGCCCTTTTCTTCTCTTAATAATTTTCCAAGTCTAGTAAAATGGGTTATTGGGTAAAATAGTGGCTGTGGAAGCCTAGCAACCAGAGTTTGATCCCTAGAATCAATGCCACAGAGTTGTGTTCTGATCTCCACATTTACATGGTGCCACATGAGCACTCCCACACACATCTTATAGACAAAAGAGCACTGTTTTTTAAATTAGCAAAATGGTTTTCCAAGTATTTGACTACAGCAATGAGAAAACTAACTACTCATTTGTGTTTCATTAGTGAGGGTTGGTAGGATAATGGAGCACCTTTGTGAGACAAGCAGATGTGCCTGCTATATATGCCTCTTGGTTCTCCATGCCTCAGCATTGATCATTCATCAGACCACTCAACATAGAATCTAAGCTGGCATACAATATGTGGGAATTCAGTGCGCTTCCTAAAAAGCTGTCACATGACATCCCTGAGAAGCCACAGTTTTCTTCTGTGCCTGCACTTGCATCAACTTCATGAACATAAAGCAATGATCTTCTAAGGAATGGGGAGGACTATGGAATTACTATTTCTGCATAGGAACCATCTCCACTAACAAAACAATGATTAGAAGGGAAATCTAAGCTAGGGGAACACATGGTTCCTCTCCTTCCACTCCTTCTTCATCAGAAAGCCACAGAAGGAAAGTACTGATTGATTATGAGTTTATCCACAGGAAGCTCAAGAAGGATGACCAAAATGAGGATGCTCCCACTCCTTCTTAAATGGAGGAAAAGTATCTATAGGAGGGGATATGGAAGCAAAGTTTAGAGCAGCAACTGAAGGAATGGCCATTCAGAGCCTGCCCCACAAGTGGCCCATATATATACAGCCACCAAAACTAGATAAGATTGATGAAGCTAAGAAGTGCATGCTGAAAGGGACCGGATATAGATCTCTCCTGAGAGACACATCAAGAGCATGTCCAATACAGAGGTCAATGCTAGCGCAAACCACTGAACTGAGAACAGGAACCCCTTAGGGGGGGAATTAGAGGAAGGATTGAAAGAGCTGAAGGGGCTTGCAACCCCATAAGAACAACAATGCCAACCACCCAGAGCTTCCAGGGACTAAACCACTACTGAAAGACTATACATGGACTGACCCAGGGCTCCAACTGCATATGTAGCAGAAGATGGCCTTGTTGGGGCACCAGTGGAAGGGGAAGCCCTTGGCCCTGCCAAGGGTGGACCCCCAGTGCAGGGGAATGTCAGGGGGCGGGTGGTAAGGGGGATCAATGGGGAGGAATACCCATATGGAGGAGGGGGAGGGGATGGGGGTTTATGGACAGGAAACCGGGAAAGGGAATAACATTTGAAATGTAAGTAAAGAAATATATCTAATAAAAAAAAAAGAATGTGAGTCTATGAAGAAGTGAGAAAAAAAAGCAGTTTGCGTTCCTTTTGTGTAGCATTTCCATACTTCTGTGAAGGGCAAAATGCACATAAATGTATGAGATGTAAATTACATGACTTTGGTGTTTCCACAAACATTCTTATATTTGCATTTATAACTCACATCACCCTCTATAAGATGAGTTGAAATTTGATACTAATTATTTAAATTTTCCCTACTTAGAATGCCATTAAATATAATAGCACATGAAAAATGCTATGAGAAGTCAAGAAAGAAATTTCAGAAGAAAGAAAAGTCTTATCATCCCAGCCCTACTGTACTTCTTGACATGCTTTATGAAAGAGATGTTCTGCACTTTGCTTTCACACTGAGTCCCATGAATGATCTAGCTGACTCTGACATATACCCCAGTTCTCACTCAGCATGATGTTCCAGGAGGTGGAGAGAGTCCACAAGGATTCCCCTGTTTGGGAGGCCTTGAAATTAAATTCATGTCCCTGCCCGCAGAGCTAAGTAACCACGAGACAGCCCTTCAAGTTTTTTTTGTTTGTTTTGTTTTGTTTTTGCTCCTCACCCATGCTGGACATGTGATTATGCCAAAAGGATTTGAATGAGCCACTCATAACCAAAAGGTTTCATGACAATCAATTTACTTCTGTGATACTAACCAACAAGTCCCTAGACTAATGCTTACTTTTGAAAGTAAGTCAGGAGCAGGTGGGGTAACTGTCACTAGCCTTCTTTAAGTAGCCTCTGCTGTAATTGTTTGCCCACTTTTCAGGTTTAAATACAAGGCAACATTTAGGATGCATTTTCTGCAGGAAGCATGTGATGATTATTCCCAAGATGTTATTTTTAAGACTATTGTGAACTGTGGTTTGTCTTTGGTTTCTCATTTAAGCAAAAACCAACTTGACTCAAAGCATCGCTTGATTCAAGTTGGGGAACACAGCTATTATGACCAGTTCCCTGAAGAAAAATGAATGGGGACAAAGTGACCACACACTTTGCAGACACCAAGGTATGCCATAACTTGGTGGTTCTCAGGAGTGATGAAATCTTGTAATGCTACAGAGAGGGAGAAGGGGGGGTGGTAGAGACAGAGAAACACACAGAAAGAGAGAGAGAAGGGAGAAACATACAGAGAGAAAGAGCAATAGAACACACACCTACACACAGAAAGAACCACACCCCAGGATGCAACTAACAATGCAAGGCTATCTGTTTTTAAGACAGTCATGATTGCATATTTATTTGAATATATAATCTTTTGGGTAGACAGGTTTTTTGGTGTCTATATTTGTGATTAGACACAACTTGGAAATCAGTCATGTTGACAGATAATTACTTGTGTTTCTCTCCTCCTGAACAAAGAAAAAAAACATACTTCGAACCCACTGATTGAAAGGATAATATTTGCATATATTAAAATTAGGATCTTGTAATAGAAAAAGAATGTATGGTAATGGAGTCAGTAATGGTCAAATCTGACTTGTGTTCAAATACTATCTCAGGAATTCTGACCCTAGGCTTTTCTGAAGATGTTCATGACAAAGAAAAACAGTGAAAATATGTCAAATAAAGCCAGATATATCCTAGGGAATGGTATCAACTCTCATTCCTAAAATAGGAGAAAGGCATTAAAAGTGAACTGGTCCATCAAAAGTAACAAAATATTTATGTATGTTTGAACTTCCTGGAAATCTTTGAATATAAAAAAAGTTAAGATTTTTTTTTACATGGTCCTTGAGTGGCTGCTCCATGATAAGTATGTTTGAAAGCAAGTGCCGTTTATTTAAGCAGATATCTGACCCATGTTAAGAGGCAGGGCGTCTCTAACGCTATACTGAATCAATAAAACCCAGACAGTGTTTATAGTTAGTGTTAGGTTGAGCCATAAAAGATGGTCATGAAGCTATCATATGGTTTAAATTAACAGTTAAATATTTATACTTGTTATTTTCATTAAAAGATGGCTTTCTTTCTACAACCATTTAAATAGAATTTTTTATAAAATAAAATAATGATAACTTAGTAAGTTGGTTGGTTCTGATACATAGAATACGTATCAACTTGAACATACCCATATTTACAAATGGGCTTATCAAGTATATTTCCTTCAAGAGGTGAGTACTAAATCAGCTGATTAGACTTTTCTCAGCTCATTACAGATAGCGTTCTTTATGCTTAAATAGAAAATGAAATAAGACACTGCTTTTACTGCTCTCTTGGTAAAGGTTAACAGTGCATGGGCAAAGATGAGCCATTAGACTTAGAAACGTCTCTAAGGCTCATATTGAGACAGAAGAGTAAGGTGGAGAGTGAAGTTCAGAAGGCCTTGTACAAACCCTTACATGCCATTAGCATATAAACAATGGAAAAGATGAAGTGTCTCCCAACTAAAACCAGCTGGCACCACTGACCCAGGCTCAGAGGCACTCCAGGGTATCTGAATGAACTGTGCTTCCATATTTAAGGTGCTGATGAAATATTCAATGCATAAAGTTGTATGTAGAAAGAATTACAGGTAACACATAAAGCATGGTTGGAAGTCCATTATGTCTAAATGAATCATAGAAGTCTATACTATGTGAACCAGTCCTAAATCTGAAACCCCAGTTCACACAGACAGACCTTGGAGTTGCTTAACTTCCCATTCTGGACCACTTCCTCCCTTGAAAGTGTGACATTATTAAGAAGATGTTTCTGTTTCTGCTGCAATTGTATATCTACTCAATTCTATGGGGACCAGTGAACCTAGAACCCTATCAAGAGATGTCCATCCTTTGGGCCTTGCTATTAGCCAAGACCAATATGGTTCTGTGTTTTGCTTTTAAGCCATTCTGGTATACAGAGAGAAAACAGTCATTAAAGCCCTGAGTAATAATTTTTTTCAAAGCTCATTCAAAACAAACATGTTCAGAATCAAGATTATGATTATAATAATGTTACTGTTAACCAATACCATAATCAACTTTTTTGAGGAGGAGAGAAAAGCCATCCTATGGATTATGGTCAAGAGAGCAGGTTACAAATGAGGCCCTCTGGTGGTTTTCGATTTTTGGCGTTCAGTAGTCGCGGTTGGTGGGTAACAACTGAGCTAAGATGCTGCGGAATGTGCTGGCCCTTCGTCAGATTGTCCAGAGGACCATCAGCACCACTTCACAAAGGCATTTTGAAAACAAAGTTCCAGAGAAGCAAAAGCTGTTTCAGGAGGATAATTGGATGCCAGTTCATCTGAAAGGCGGGGCATCTGATGCCCTCCTCTACAGAGCCACAATGCTTCTGACAGTTGGTGGAACAGCGTATGCCATCTATATGTTAGCTATGGCTGCATTCCCCAAGAAGCAGAACTGACGTCATCATCCCAGTCTCCACATAGTTCAGTTTCATTCACAAATGAGGCCCTCACATGACAAGAATCACAGCAGGAAAATGTTGGAAACAAATACTGAAAAACAGCAATATTCACTTAATGACAGTTCCATTGGGTATAATGTTTATACATATACTTGTCAAACTTTTGGATTTCAAATGAAAATAGGCAGTGGGCAGTGCATAGAGATGGTTGCTGCCAAGGCTAAGTTTGAAGTCTAGAACACACACAGTTGGAAGGAAAGAACCATCTCCTGCAAGTTATCCTTTGACCTCTGCACATATATACAGACAATAAATAAATAAATAAATGTAACAAAATTACTAAATATGCAAAAAGGAAACTGGAGAATCGGTATAACATTTCTCCTTTGAAGACTAGAAAAATGACTCAGCAACTCATTCTTGCTCTTCTAGTGGACATGAGTTCAATTCCCAGCACCTGCATTGGGTAGCAGCATAGCTGTTTGTAACTCCGACTTCACAGGTACCAATATCTTCTTCTGGTCTTTATGAGCGCCTGCACACATATCACACACACACACACACACACACACACACACACACACACACAGAGAGAGAGAGAGAGAGAGAGAGAGAGAGCGGAGACAGAGAGAGAGGAGCAAAAATAAAACTAAATCTTCAGAAAATAAATTGCTGCTTTGAAAAATTTCAGGCACAGGTATTAGAAACATAGCTACTGTGTATTATCTCTACCATGTAAGAAAAGAGGAGGCATTGTGACATTAAAAAAAGAAAAAGAACGACTTTAGCTTTAGTAAAAAACAAACAAACAAACAAACAGGCAAAAACCATTATTTGTCTTCAGCTTTCCCATTTTGCTACCAACTGGAGGAAAAAATATTAAGAATTGGTTTGGGTTCATGGGCCTAATCAGCCTTTAACTATTGAATGTTTATGTATTCTAAGCATTGTGCCAACAGATATGTAAATCATAGTTTTTATACCCAAGTTGGGCACGATTATCTTCATTTTATAGGTAAGACACCAGATAAAGATTAAGTAACATTTTAAAACCTGGACCTATAAAATGTCTTACAGCCTAAGGAAATTTCCAGTCCTATAACTGATAATAGGAATAAAAGACCCAAGTGTAACTTCAAAGCCTGGGTTTTCCTTTTCCTTCTTTTGTGGCTCTCCCAGAGCTGAAATTCAATACTTTGTTCTTACTAGGCAGAAGTTCTGCCCCAGGGCACACACCTAGGCTCAAAGTGTAGGTTTTAGTGTTTTTAGGTTGGAGTTTGCAGAACCACCCATCTATATGAGATCATGCAGAATTCTAGATAAAATTTCCGAATTGTCCATGTTAGCTGGAAAAGTCTCAGTCTTGAAGGAGATCCCACAGGAAGAATTTGTCTTTTATTAAGATCCCCAGATTTAGACCCCAATGATAAGTAAATAGACCTTTCAGGAAATACTCCCAGAAAAAAGCCCAAGTTAAGGAGGACCAAATAAGAGAGTCAAGTAAAAGAAGCAGGGAGAGGTAGGCTCTTACCTCAGAGATGTTCCAGCCCAGGACCAGGGAGCCAGCAGTTTATATGTCATCCATGTCAGTCATGGGTAAGGACTGTTCAGACTGGGCCTAGGATGGGCTGGGAAAGGTGTGAAGACTTACTTATTTGGACAAAGCCCTTACATAGCTAGAGGGGTGTCTTATGACATGGTCCCAAGTACAGGCTGCTGGTGGCAAAAGCCATTCCCAGCCAAATGAGCACAAGGACAGACAACAGAGTGAGGGGATTAGGGTACATTATGGAAGCATCCCATGGAGCTCTGAATTTAGAAGTTCAGCAGAGAGAAAAGGGGGGAGAACAGTCTCAGAGAAGTAACTGGTGATACCTTGGAGGCCACAGAAGTGGAGGCTCTGCCAATCACGTCCTCACCAAAAAACAAGTGTCTGAGAGAAATCCATTTCGCGTGGCTCTTGTTGCTATCTCCTTATGCCAAGCCACAGTTGCTACAAAACACCTACTAAGGAGCTGCCTGGTGTCTGCTGTTGCTCATTTGTGCCTCTTCTCTATACAACAGTCATGGTGGTTTTCACAAATGCAGTGAAGACAAATGTGAGCCAAATTAGACACACTAATTACCAGGTATTCATCATTAGCTCCATCCCACTGTAATTCTTTCTTTGATGCTATGACCATTGCCTCCGTTTTATGCAAAATTCTGTGTACCTTGTCAGCCTTGTCCATCAGTCCCTCTCACTCTCAACCTCTCCCCAAAAAGAACACTTCTAAACACTGTATAATTTTAAAGACCACTCTGTATAGAAATTTTGGAACTACCCAAGTGTGGATATGATAATGTCCTTTCACTCCCTATGTAAAACTTGTCAAGGTCTCCCATAGTACTTGGAATGCAGTCAAGACTCCTTCCTGTAACTTATGAGCCTCATCTCTGATGACTTCTGTTCCTCCAATGACCTTTATTCCCTTCTGCCAAAATGCCTGGTTAATGTTTGAGAATCAGAGGTCTCCTGAAGGTTCCTCTTACTTATGACATTATTAACAAGCGATTGGCTTACGAGGGCACAAAATGTATCAATGGACAAAATCATTCATTGTAGGCTATCAGATATTGTAGATAGAGAGGAACTAGGTTACTAGAAGACTGCCTTTGAAGGGCATATCTTGTTCTTAGTGTGTGTCTGACTGTTTTGTGTTTGTGTTTGTGTGTGTGTGTTTCTCTGTCTCTGTCTCTCTATGTCTCTCTGTCTCTCTGTCTCTCTGTGTGTGTCTGTGTGTGTCTCTTTTTCTGTCTCTGTCTCTCTCTTTCTCTCTGTCTCTCTGTCTCTCTCTTTCTGTGTGTGTGTGTGTGTACTTATTCCATTCCTTCCCTCCTTCACTCCTTCCTGCTTCTACCTGTTTGTTATCCAATTGCTCCCTGCAATGATGTTCTACTTTAATATGCCCAATCCCAGAAGCAACAGACCCAAGTGATCCTGGTCACATTTTTGAAGTAAAAATAAAAAATTACATCTATCCATCAACACTGATATGATTTAAAATTATAATACAGAGTAAAAAACAAACAAGTTGCTCAGTGTTTTCAGATCCTGGCACATTACTCTAGGAGATTCACAAACAATGAATCAGTATTCCATGTATCTTCAGAGTTTTCAAAGTTATTATAGTTTGAGCCTAAGAATTGTAAGAATCTTCATTCGCAATAACTTGGAAAACTAAAATTCTTGTTTAAAGAATAAAACACATTGTTTGCTAGTGTTTCCAAAGGATCACATCCTACAGCAGTAGTCAGTGAAAAATATCATTTAAAATGCAGATCTTCCAGTAAGGTAACACATGCTCATGAAATCAGGTGTATACTCTTCCATTTAAGGACTTATTTTGTATTATACATATACATATATATATATATATATATATATGGATGTAGTAACATTTTATATGTGGATGCAAGATATTATTATGCTATAGCAATAATATACATTACTATTGCATACATATATGGATACAATCAATAACAATTGGTGAAAAAAGAGGCCACAAATTTGAAGAGCCAGAGAGGTTATATGGGAAAGTTGGTTTGGAGGAAAGAAAGGGAAGAGGGAATAGTAATTACATTGTAATCTCAAAAGGAAAAGAAAATGCATAGGACTTGAGAAAACATACAAAGGACTTACATAAGATATCCTATATATGTAAACTCACTAGTAAATAACTCACCTCTCCTCTTTGCATTACCCTCTCTTCTCCTTTCTAAAAGTTACACTACAGTACTATACTTATCCATACATTTATTTACTTATATACATGTGTCCATGGTAGGCTAAGATCTGCAGATGAGGGTGATAGTGTGCTGTGTTTCCTTCTGAGATTGGTTGACCTTGCTTAATAGTATACATTCTAAGCACCCATTTTTCTACAATTTTGTGATTTCATTTTTCCTTAGACCTGAATAGTATCCCATTTTGTATGTGTAACAGTGTTTCATTATTCAATCTTCTGTAGACTGACAAATAGATTGGTTCTATTTCTTTGCTATAGTGAATAGAGCGACAATAAGAATGCAGGTGTGACTATCTCTGTGGTAGAGTATGAAGTGAAATAGCTGAGGCATTGATGAAACTCTTTTACAGAAACTATTTAACAAAACTATTTTATAGAACAGAGAACATCGGATAATCTCAGCAATCTATTAAGAAGTGATTTACCAAAGGGATTTTTACTGCACAATGTAGGGTATAAAATGCTTAAAAGCATCTCTGTAGTTTTGTCGGCTCTACAAGCTGCCTCCTACAATAGTTCTCAATATATAATGTAACTGTGTAGCAGTGAACATCCACAGCATTTCGTCCCATTTGTTTATAGCCTATTGAAAAATATGTCAGCTCTATTTTATATATTGTATAGCACTTCTTATCAAAAAGCTATATACCACATGAACACATACAGAGTTATAGGTGGGGTTGTTTTATTCTTAGCTCTCCATTTTAGATTCTATATTCACCAACTCCATGGTATATCACAACACACAGAATAATACCTTCTAACCAAAAAAATAAAGCAGAACTATATTTGTCATGTAGAATTGGTTGGTCCTATATGTCAGTGTCTGGTTCTAGGGAAAAGAAGCTGCCACAGATACACACCCATAGACTTACTTACAGAGTAAGTCTTGCCACTCCTCAGAGAGTGGTAAGAATCATGCCAATGTGATTCATCTTCCAGGAAGGAAGAGGGAAGTGCACTGGAAAACCACAACCCACGCCACAAAGATGACTTGGCTCTAACTGCAGTAGAAGTTGGGGCCATCCAAGGGCAGAGTAGCGGCTGTAAGCTGAGTAAGAACTATGTCACCAGCTTTCAGATGGGTACAGCTGAATGGAGCCTTGACAATTATCTAGGCTAACTTATTCCATTACTTGGTCCCATCAGATGTAAACTATTACAGAGTTACACAGGACGGTCAGTTTCTTCCACAACCCCATTCACTCTCAATTCTAGGAGGAGCAATAGTTATTTTAATTGGCCTTAATTAAGGCACAGGGAGTTGATGCCAAATTTTTTTCCTTTCGGTTTTGAAGATAATAGCACTAACTCATTTGTAGTTGGTGCCTACAACTTTTCAATAAAAGCTAAGTGGGAATACATATTCTAGATAACAAATGTCACTGCTCAAGACCTTGATAGTGCTTTTGCAGGTTAGCTAATCCTACTAAAAGAATTTCAATATCCAAACAGAGATCCAATGTTTCCCTACTCTTCTACTTGTTTCTCTATTCAGAAAAAGCAAGGAGAAGCCTGAGATGTAACTACAGAAGTTTCTAATTATGTAAATGCTTACCTTTTTTATGATTGAAAAATAATTGTGAAAATAAATGGAATGTTATTCCATTTCCTAAGAACTGCTGACATTTTGTACTACATATGTCAAATCCGATATGAAGTAATTAGGAATTGCAACCATGTATAGATATCTTAAAAGAGTTAGTTAAGATTGTCTCCTCATTTTGCTATCTGAACCATGATTCATTCATTTTGGAGTAATTTTCAAAAGGGCAGGTGATTTTGTGCCCACGTAAGATGATAATTGGTAGAAAGCTTATTTCTTAAGTACAACTCTTGAGTTGAATAATAATCTTATTTGGCAGTAGAGTTGGAAGAAAAGACTGAGATGAGAGAAAAGAAAATGTAGCTGTGCTTCTAGAACTCTGAGAAAAAAATGAGACTTGTGGCTAGTAGAATAATGGCTTCTCCCATAAAAAGTATCTATTCCTTAACCCCCTGAACCTATAAAAATGTTATGTCACTTGATAAATGGGAATTAGGGATGCATATAGAATTAGAAATGTTAGTCATCTGATTCTAAAATAGGGAGATTATCCTAGGATATCTGGTGTTAGTAGGATAAACCTAGGTGTTAAATTACTTTTCCTAAGAAAAAAGGAACAAATATTTGTTCACCCCAAATACCAAAGAAACTATTCCATGCAAATTAAACCCAGAAAAACAATGAGTTTCTTGGTGAAGGGAGGAGAAACTGGCTTTTATGTTATAATTAAGCCTGTATAATTAATTGGGTGACTCAAAACAGCAATATCACTAAAGACTCCCACATCATCATGGGTAACAACCTCACACCTCACAGAAGCTCTACCAGGGAGTTCTGCTTTCAACTAACCTACTTCCTTGACCACCTAAAGCTGGGAAGCAGGTAAAAGAGATAATGTGAAATCTCATATATGGATCTGATACTTTCTCTCCTACTATGTAGTATTGACAGTTCTATTGCCATTACCATAGATAGACCTAGCTGTCACTGTCACTGTCACTGCCATGACTATCAGGTAAAGGTTATCTCTGCACTATCATGGACATCCTGTACTTGGAGGAAAGAGCTATATACAACACTAGATGATCACAAAGGTCACTCCAAGCATAAGAGGAAGACACAGAGGAGAGTCAGAGGTGACTATGAAAGAGAAAAGAGTTAAGTTATCTGAGAGGAACCTGAGCTGTTGTTAAATTGAAACATGTAGAAAAGGGGTTATGCACTACAAGCACTGGCCTTTGCCAGTGAGTGACAAGGTAGGTGTGGAGCAAGAAATCGGAGAGAGAGATTCCAGATGCATCGAAGATAGGCAGTAAAACCTGGAAATTCAAGGGCCCTATTACAAGTGACCTTAAATCACCAGAGGACAGCTAAACTGTGCTAAGAAAAGCAGCAGATGTGAGGATTCCTATGTGTTGCTAATAAGTACCTTTCTCTTTGATGAAGAATCAATGTGTAACGTACTGGAATACAGTTCAGTAGAAGAGTGCTTCTTCAGTATGCTCAAGGTCCTTGGTTCAATCTCCAGCACAGCATTAACATTTGAGATCAAAATAATTCTAATTGCAATATTCACCTTCTTACAAAGATGCAAAGATTTACAGCCAAACATTAGGCAGAACCAGGGGAACCCCATATATGGGGTGGGGGAAGATTGTAGGAGCCAGAGGGATGAGGACACCATGACAACAGTGCCCACAGAATCAATTAAGAAGGCCTCATAAGGGCTTATAGAGAATGAAGCAACAAGCACAGAGCCCATATGGGTCTGTCCTAGGTCTTCTGTATGCATGCTATGGTTGTTAGCTTGGTTTTCTTGTGAGGCTCCTAATATGAGGAGTGGTAGTGTTTCTGATCTTTTGCCTGCTCTCTGGTACCCTTTTCCTCCTATTGCAATGTTGTCTTAACCAGCCTTGATATCAGGGTATGTGCCTAGTCTTATTGTAAATTGTTATGCTGTATTCAGTTGATACCCCTGGGAGACTGCTTTTTAAAAAGAGAAATGGAAGAGATCTATATAGTAGATCTGGGGAGAGGAGAGGTGTAGGGAGGAGGGGAAACTGTGGTTGGGATGTAATGCATAAAAGAAGAATGAAAAAGAATCATATAAGAACATTATACCAGTATAACACACATAAGTCAGCATCAGTGGGGAATGTCTGTTATGTTGGATGCAAGACATAGATTTGTTTTTCTTTTCCTCCACCCTAATAGAATTTTTAGGGTATGCAAGGCTACTTGGCTGTACTTCCTTTGAGCTGTGGCCATATGATTAAGCTCTAGTCAACAGCATGTGGATCAAACTGATGAACAGTCTTTTAAAAGGAAAAGTTAGAGCAGTGGCTTTTCTTACTTTCCATAGGCTGAGTAAGAATGTGGTATGAGCTGTTTTGGACTCTGTAACGAGGACACTAGCCTGGGCATGGTGAGGTAATATAATATAGTCTGAGAGGAGCCCATATAGACTCATGTTTTGTAACATAGGAGTAAATTTGTTTTTGGTTATTCCCACTATAATTAAAGGTCTCCATTTTGATGCACTAGCAAATGTACTGACTATATCTGCAGATATGTTGTGCTGGGCTATTTCAAGTCAAAATAATAAAATAAAAATAAATATAGCTCTGTTAACTATATTAATTACTTAGTTACCATGACCAAGGCAGCTTATAAAAGAAAGCATTAAATTGGAGGCTTGCTTACAGTATCAGAGGATTAGTCCATGACAGTCATGGTGGGGAGCACGGTAACAAGCAGAGAGGCATGGCGCTAGAGCAGACGCTAAGAGCTTACATCCCAATCTGCATGCAGGAGGCCATCTGAGAAGGCAGATATAGGCTTTTGAAAATTCAAAGCCCACTCCAACTTTCTTTAACAAGGTCATACCTCTTAATCTTTCCTAAACAGTCTACCAACTGGAAACTAGACATTTAAATATAAGTTTATGGAGATATTCTCATTCAAACCATCAAAGCCAAATTTGCCCTAAAGGTGACAGGATAGATTAATTTTGATTGTTAACTTGATGGCATATTAAATCACCTTGGAGACCTCCAGGAAAGATAATGAATGTGTTTCTGGAAATGTTTACCTGAGATGGGAAGACTAATCCTAAATATGGCATCTCATGGACTGAATCAAAAGACAGAAGTAAGTCAAGAACCAGTGTTCATTTCTTGCTGTTTCTTGACTATGGATGTAATATGACTTCTGGCTCCTGGCCTTACTGCTTGTTTCACTCTCACCACAGCTTCTCCACCATGATGGACTTTATGTTCCCTCACAGGTCAGAGATTTTGTAATTGATATACCTGGCTGTAGCTTTTCTTCACTGTATTCTTCACTGGTCAATAGCACATGTATAACTACCTTACAATTATGTGGGTGAGAAATACAACACTGCTTTTGCTGGACTAGAATTAAGATGTTGGTAGACACAAAATGGACTCTGTGTCTTTCTATGAACTTTTTGTTTTGTTTTGTTTTGTTTTGCTTTGCTTTATTTTAGTAGTTTTTGTCTTACTGGTTTTCTGTTATTTTTTAAATAGTTACTTTGTCTGATTTGGTTTTGTTATTGTTTCTTCTGAGGCCTAGAAGTTGTGGCATGTTCACAGCATCTCAGCACAATGAACACATAGACTTTAGCGTCTATCTTCATGAAAGAAACATGGAGTCCTTGGAGAAATGGGTATGCGACACAGATATGACAGAGAAAGCCCAAGCTGAGCAGCATGGACAAGCTTATTGAACCAGAAAGTCAGGAAATTCTCAAAGAACAATAAAGTATTTTCAAGGGGATATAGAAGCAACTTTGACCACTGATCTGAAACAATCTAATTTGAAATTAAACGATGATAATAAACCAATAACATAAAATAGGAACCCTTGAATCTATAGCAATCTAAATAGGCAAAAGAGATATCATTCATGCAATAGGTCACAATGAGAATTATAATGAATGATAGAAATGGAAAATTACCATTTGTCATTACAATAAAATTTAATAGATTTAAGCAACACTCATCAATGGATGATTAGGACCAGTCAGTGGTATTCCAGCCAGGTAGAGCATGGTAGAATACTCTATTATGATCTGTGTAGAAATAAAGTAGCATGCACACTCATTGTTGCTCTTGAAAAGTAGCATCCTGATTCTATTGATTTTTCTATCTATGTGGAAGTGCCCAGGTAGATTGTGAAGTTCAAGAATCTAATAACACAGGTGGGCATACAAGTACTCAGGAGATGGAGGCAATAGGATAAGCACAAGGTTGAGTTCAGCCTACACTAACTGTAGGGAGATTATGTGACAAAAAAGAAAGAAGGAAGGAAGGAAGGAAGAGAGAGAGAGAGAGAGAGAGAGAGAGAGAGAGAGAGAGAGAGAGAGAGAAGAAGATGAAACAGAAAAGGAAAAAAGGAAATTCAGAACTTAGCATCCAAGATCTAAGACACAAGAAAGATTTATGGAACCTTGCACACACTAGAGGGTGATATGAGAATCACGTATTGGCTTTGGCATTTAATTTGTTATTTAAATTCTATTGTTTAATAAAAAATAACTGTATACATCTATGGGGTACAATTTGATGTTTTGTTATTCTGATATTGTTTGGATGATTATGACTGGTAAATTGAATGAATCTACCATATTACTTATCTATCAGTTTTATGGCATGTTTCAAATTTACCCTGTAACTATATTTGGTAACTGTATCTACTTTGTTTAGCAGTAGTCCTCAAGACATCTTTGTCCTATCTTACTGAAACTTTGTACCCTTGGAACAACAGCTCCCATTCCCTGTCTTCCTACCTGCAGCCTTTGGTATCCAGCAGTTTAATCTTTCTGCTGTTAATTCAGTGTTTTCAGATTTAATGTATGAGTGAAATTATGAAGAATTTTTATTTTCTGTACCTGTTCCTTTAAAGGACAGATAATGTCCTTTGCAATTATCTGTGTTTTCAGAATATTCTTATCTTTTAAAGACTGAATAATATTTCATTGAGTGCATATATTTTCTATTTTCATTCACTGGTTGTTGGGTATCTAGACAGATTTATATGTGTATTTCTTTAAAAAGAACAGAAAATTTCAAGTATACAGAGATAGAGAACAAAATAAAAGTTATAGGGATGAAGGTCAGGAGAAGAGAAGAAATGAGATCTAGATCAAAGGATACAATGTAGCAAATATGTAGGATAAACAAGTCTAGAGATCTAATGTGAAATGTATCAAATTTATATATGAAATTTGTGCAAACTGAGTACAATTACCCCTTAAAAGCAGGCAAATAAAACAGGATAAAAGTGGGGTTTTTTTTTGTTTGTTTGCTTGTTTTGTTTTTATCTTACAGCTTACACTATAATGGGAAGTCTGGGCAAGAACCCAAGGCAAGAACTGGGAGGCAGGAACTGAAGCAGACCATTAAGAAATGCTGTTTACTAGCTTGCTCTTCATGCTTTGCTCAGCCTGCCTTCTTATGAAACCCAGGATCATCTGACTGGGAATGGTACTGCCCACAGTTGGCTGAGCCCCATCATATCAATAATAAATCAAGAAATTTTCTGTTCTTTTTAAAGAAATACACATATAAATGAGATTATTAAATATTTTGTTAAGTGGTTGTTTATACTTCCATATTCAACCATACCACACTTACCATGCATATTATTCAATCCTAAAGACAATGGCATCTTATCAGATTCTTGTTATTTTAACTAGAGTACATCAGCAATATATCTTGATATCAAAGAATACTAGCTACTCCCAATTTGTTCCTCTTCTTCTTTTTAAGAATAATTGTTTAGATTGTCTGGATTTTAACCTTTTTTGTATTGGATATTTTATGTATTTACATTTCAAATGTTATCCCCTTTCCCTCATCCCCTATTTCCCTCCCCCTCCACCTGCTTCTATGAAGATGCTTCCACTCTCACCCACCCCTCCCATCTCAACACCCTGGAATTCCCCTACACTGGGGCATTGTGCCTTCACAGGACCAAGGGCTTTTCCTCCCATTGATGCCAGACAGTGCCATCCTCTGCTACATATGCGGCTGGAGCCATGAGTTCCTCCATGTGTACTCATTAGTTAGTAGTTTAGTCCCCAGAGCTCTGGGGAGTCTGGTTGGTAGCTATTGTTGTTCTTTCTATGGGGTTGCAAAACCCATCAGCTCCTTCAATCCTTTCTCTAACTCCTCCATAGGGGTCCCTGTGCTCAGTCCTATGGTTAGCTGCAACCATCTTAATCTGTATCAGTAGGGCTCTGGCAGAGTCTCTCAGGAGACAGCTATATCAGGCTCCTGTCAACATGCACTTCTTGGCATCAGCAATAGTGACTGTTTGGTGTCTGCATATGGGATGGATACCCAGGTGGGGCAGTCTCTGAGTGACTTTCAGTCCCTGTTCCATTCTTTGTCCTTGTATTTATTTTCCCATGAGTATTTTGTTCCCCTTTCTAAGAAGGACTTTGGTCTGGATTTTTGTTTCTTGGTCTTGCCTTTTGTGATTTTAAACAAATTTAAGAATTATGTTTCCATGTTTCTTTAAAAACCTGACTTTGAAATTTTGATTGATGTAATGAAATTGTAGATGGCTTTCTGTAGTATGGGTATTTCAGCAATATCATTCTGTTTGCCTAATCCAGGAGATCTGTTTATTTGTGTTCTCTTCCATTTTCTTACTTGTGTCAAATAGAACTTCATAGACCTTTTACCTCCTTAGTTAAATGTATACATATCTTAATTGTTTTTGGTTGCTATTTAAATGGTTTCATTTTCTAAGTATTCAATTTGAAATGGTTTGTTTTTTATGTATTGGAGCACAACTGATTTCTTTTAAAAAATATTATACAAAGTAAAAATGTAGTAGTCTTTGAACTCATAATCCATTTGCCTTAGATACTGAGTATTGGGATTACACATGTGTCTCACTACTCTTGGTAACTACTGATTATTTATTTATTTATTTATTTATTTATTTATTATTTAGAGACAGGGTTTCTCTGTGTAGACCTGGCTGTCCTGGAACTAGCTGTGTAGACCATGCTGACCTGGAACTCAGGTATGCTTGCCTCTCATGAGTGCTGGGATTAAAGGTGTGCACCACCACTTCTGAAGGCTGATTTATTTTTTTGTATTGACTTTGTGTTGTCTTGTTGTCAGGAACCTGATTCTGCATGAAGCATCCATATAAGAAGGACTATGGTGTTTGCTATATTAAACAGAATGCTGGCCTTCAAAGATGTTCATACTCTAATCTCTGAAACTTTTGAATATATGCTATATGTAGCATTATATATTCTATTACATGTTAATTTTGTGAGCACTTTTGCTGTTCTAGTTGGAGAAAAAATGCATGCAAAGTAGCAAATTACAAAACATGAATCAAATATTACTGCCTATCTTTAATATGATTAAATGCTCCTATATTTGTATTTGAAACAGGTAGTAGAGCATTGCAAAGCCCTGAGTTCAATTCTTAGTATTGCATAAATTGAAATATATGACCATCTGGCTCCATGGTTAAGAGAATTTTCTGCTCTTACAGAAGACCCCAGTTCAGTTTCCATCACCTCAGCTGGACTATTACCCATCATTAGAAAATTAACACAAAAGACAATAATCCTAATCCAGCTGTGGGCTAAATGTAGTTGGCAATGCATAGATCAGAAAACACCTAATCAATCCATAGAGTCTGGAGAATAAATATGTAGCTGTCGTCCTGGAGAAAAATTCTCTAAAATACACATATATATTATACATATATACATATGTATATATTATACATATATGTGTGTGTGTGTTCATGTGTATGTCTGTGTCCAAGTGATAGAACTTACATTGCAAATAGCAGAAAAATACTTGCAGTGTTTTCGGTCAAAACTAATAATGTGTATGAGAATATTTGTTTAACAGGTACAGAAGTATCTCAAAAAGTAGGAAATGAGGTTGGACTGTATGAGGGCCTTGAACTGAGGTCTAAAATGTCATCAGAAACACAGCAAGGACTAGGGTATGGCCAGGCTCAGGAGAAGAGCTTTTTTAAAAAAGGTCCTGATTTCCATTTCTGCACAATGAAAGAGAATAAATATATATGGCAGCAGGACTTGTTTAACTCTAAAGGGCCAAATGCTCTTTTAAATTTGCTATGTTCTCTCCCTACCTCTCTTTCCTTTTATTCTTTATGCTTTTATGATTTCATGACCCAACAGTATATTCCCAGCCAACCTTTCTCTAATCTGTAATCTTGTCTCACAGCATATATATATATTAACAAGTATTTATGAACCTGATGAACCTTATTTCTATATTTGAATGGAAATAGTCCAAGACCAAGGTGGTTATACACATCTATCACCACAGCTACTTGGAAGGCCATGTTGAGTGGATTATGGGTTTGAAGCGAGCTCGAAAGCCTATCGAAAGGAAGGGAAGAAAAGAGGATAAGAAGGAAGGAGAGATCCAAGCCAGACAATTATGCAGACCTGGCACAATCAGTCATAGGCAGGAGTGCATGTCAGCTAGCACAACCATAATCAGTAAGAGCCCAATTATTGTGCCTATCATGGGTAAGCAACAGCACATGTTGGCAATTTGAGGCAGGCAGACATTCTAGTGGCATTCTTACAACCCAGTTCTAGTCAATCTATTTGGCCTTGATGTAACTGTAAAGAAATCTGAAAAACAGGACAAGTGGTCCTACATGCCAATGCCTGGACTTCTGAGAGTACAGAACCAGATGCTTATCCTGAGAGAGTCCAAGTCAGCTTAACAGCTCCTGAGACACTTTCCTGGACCTCTCACAAACCAAAACTGCTGGGACATTTGAAGCCTGAGAATCTAAGAAATGGGCATGTGCTGTGTGCAGTGGTGGAATTGGCAGCCTGTTGAAGTTAATTTGCCTTTATCTTTTGTGCTTTTTCACCTTTCCTAGTACATGCCTCCATTTGAATAATCTACACTCCCCTGCTCTCTTACTTATGATTCCTTCTTCAATCATTCGAAGTGAATGAACTATTGTGACTCTACGCAAATGTGTAATTAAAATATCTACCACTCATTTTGAATAACCATGCTTCCAGAAGAAGGAAATGCTCTCCCCTCTCTATTCTTAATTTCTACCACTCTTAGTTGAGAATCTCTGATTTCAACCAGAAAACAGTCAATGCTGTGTTTATGTCTACCAACTCAATCTGTTTAGAATCTAAAAAGTGGCCTTCCAATGAAGATTCAGGAAGATGAATTTACTTGCAATGAAGAAGTAGCCTACAGCCATTTTATTTTGTTAAATTTTCTTTTTATCAGACAGCATTATATTTGTTGTTTAAATGTCAGTTATTTTGTGTGCCCACATACTGTGTCATGTATTCTGAACTTTATGGAGAATGTGATTTGTACAAATAGATGTAATCTCCAATTCCATGGCTAGCTGATCCATACACAGCTGGAATAATCAGTTTTCGTATTGTGGCACTCCTGCCTATAAACCCAGTGGTATTCAAAAGTCACATTATATTTTTATGGCTCACACATCTCATTGTTCATTCAGAACTGGGTTTATTAAGGCCATATGTTGTCGTTAGCATTATCAAAAATGTTCCTTAGAAATCATATTTACCTTTAAAGACTCAGTTATTTTCAACACAGATCTTAAAAGTCTCCAATGTAAAAAGCTTTTTCTTGAAACAGTTAAAATAAGAATGGATTACTGTTTTTTTAAGGTCTAGAATAACATTTTCTACAATGTCACATCATATCATCAGTGTGATGTCATCAGACTGATGGCATCCTGGCTGAAACAAATACCAAGACCTTTATTGAAAAGCCATTGTACTTTGGTCAGAGTTCTCTAGAACACAACTAATGGAATATGTGAAAAAAGAGAGGGAGGAGAGGGAGAGAATAGATGGTTTTGGAGGCTGAGAAGTTCCTTCACCTGACATTTGCAAGCTAAATACCCACCAAAGCTAGTGATGTGAGACACATGATCTGAGATCAGGCTGGCAAGGATTTGCATGCCAGTCTGAGTGCATAAGATGGAACCAAGTGTCTTAGCTTATGCAGGGAGACAGAACTGTGGCAAATTCATCCTTCTTCAATTATTTCTTCTAGTTACTCCCTCAGAGAATTGGATGATGCCAACCCACATAGGAAAGGGCCGTCTGTTATAATGAGTTCCTATATTCAAATGCTAACTAGTTCCTGAAATATCCTCATAGACATACCTCGAAACAATGATTAATTTGGGCATTCTGTGGCCTAGTAAAGATAATACATATAATTTATCACTCATAGCTTTTAATATACAGATGTGGAGGCATACAAGAAAAAAATATGTGAACACTGTCAAAATAAATTGGAGATCTGGGCATGGAAACACATGCCTATAATTTCAGCACACAGAAAGCTTAGACAAAAGAACCTGACCGTAGTCTCAAGGTTCATGACCAGCTGATCTACACATAGCTGGTCAAGGCCAGTCTGTGTTGTGGAGCAAGATCCTGACTCAAAGGACCAAATAAAAACCAAGTGAATGACAGAAGCACTTTATGGCAGATCACATTGAGAGGCTATGATTTCTTACAATGTGGTTTTGAAGACTTTAACTTATTGCACATGATGTTTTTATTTTGTAATTCATTGAGATGAATTTTACATCATAAACTTAAACATACTAATCTGAATTATTTGATGGCATTTAGTACACTTTCAATATTGTATTACCACTACCTAGATCTAGTTCCCAAATATGTTCACAGCCCTAAAATAAACTACTGCTTCCACTAAGCAACTCCACCCCACCTTTCTCCAGGCCCCTGGCAACCACCAATTTCTTTTCAGTCTCATGGATTTAATGAGTACTTTAGTTTTTAAAAGGACTATTTTTGAGCAGTTTTAGTGTTGCAGAAAAAGAGTGTAAAGCAGAGTGGTCTTCTATTCCCCAAATGCAGAACTTTCTCCACTATCAAAATCCAGCATCAAAGAAATACATTTGTTACAAGCCTATGTTGGCTTTTTAATGGAACATTTTAAAGGTTCTTCAAAGCCATGTTTTCATAACTAGGAGTTCATGTGCACAGAGCATGCATGGCAAATGTCTACAAAATTATTCGATGTTTTAATGCCCTTGTTCTCTGCCTCGCAGATGATGTCAATTGAACCATTTTCCCCTAATTCTCTCTTTCATAGCTTTCTTCTTCATGACTTAAGACATAGCTGTTACTTTTGCCCTTTATGTGCAATATGAAACTTTAAGTCATTGTTTTAAATTTTGTATCCATTAACTTAAAATTTAATTAAATAATTAATCATTAGGCTGTCAATGATTAGTGTGGGAAATAATCTAAGAAAATATATACTGCATATATAAAAGTATGCTACATACATAGAAGGTAAAATACTTTGAGTTTAAGTTCAAGTACTTACACTATACAGTTTACATTGATTTTCTACTACATTTTTCAAATTTTTTCCATACTAATCTTTGACTAGTAAAAAAAGTTCAAATCTGAAGTCTAGTTAACTTCCATAACTCTAGCCAATTACAAGGCTTTCCTGGTTGTTTCAAAAGCTTCCCCATCCTTTCTCTGGGGTAGTATCCATGTTCTTTTTGAGATTAGTATGAGGCAAGTTTTAGGAAAGAGCATCAGCAAGGGAGCCATTGTAGACCTGATCCACTGGCTCCTGTACATTGGGACTTGGGGTGATTGGAACCTGTCCAGATATTTCTATCTGGTCTCTGCTTCATGTTTTTTTCTAGTATTCTGTTGTTACATTCCTATCTGAACTCAATACACTTAAGTATTGTTCTCTTTGCTGTTCTTGTGCTTAGAACAACCTGGGTCTGCTTCTTTTGCAATGTGGGAGTGCACAGAGCTCCTGGGTCCCTCTTAGGTTTTTTTGTCTGGATATCCTTAAATATCATGGGATACTTTCTCTGTCCTCTTTCTCTGAAAAAGAATATAAAAATTATCCAATATAAAAGTCTGCATTATAAAAGATGCCAGGGAGTAGCAGTTGACTGTTGGATACCATGGTGTAAATACTGTGCAGCCATTGTCAGATAAAATCGATATGAAATGGTGTCAGGAGTTTTCAAAGAGGAAATTGTATTGACTGACTCACAGCATGTAAATTGGTGGGGGAAATTCTAATTCCACATTGAACCATGTAAGGATATAAAAGATGTGACCATAGAAAGAATGGTTGCAATTGTCAATGAATGGCTGTTGTAGCACTCTGCTGCAGCAGCTTAGGAGAAAGAAACTTCGCAGAGAATGTATTTAACTCTAATAAAAACTATAGAAAATTAGGCTAGAGAGATGACTCAGTAGGTAAGAGCACTTGCGGCCCCACCACAAGGTGTAAGCTTGGATCACTGTGAAAAGCTGGAAATGACCATGTGTGTACCTGTTGCCCCAGAGCTATGGTGTGTGGAGATAAAAGATTCTCTGGGTTTTGCTGACTGATGATATTTGGGCTTAAGATTCCAAAGAGATAAGAGACCATCATGGAAAGAATCATGACAATAAGCCACAGATCTGGGGTCAGAAGTTGGAAACTCAGGACTCACATCTTCATATTTAAGCAGGAAGCAGAGAAGGAGAATGGAAAGTGATACAAGGTTTGATCTCTCATAGCCCTCTCTTAGTGATATACTTCCTTCAACAAGGCCACGCCTCTTAAACCATCCTAAAGAGTGTTACCAATTGTCATTCAAGCCACTGCAGTGTTGAAAGGGTGTTATAGTTTGGATCCTGAATGTTCCTGTGTTAAAGGCCTGAGTCCAGAGCAGGGTTCACAGGTGGTTGGATCATGAGAGTTTTAACCAAATCTACAGGTTAATCCACTGGAAAATTCCTAACTACCTAGATTCCTAAATCCAATAATGAACTATTGAGAGACACTGGGAACTTTGGGAGCGAGAACCTAGTTGTAAAAAGTAGGTGATTGCAGGGGGTTTATTTTGTCTTCCACCCTCCTTGCTTCCCCTTTGCCTCCTGGCTACCGTGAGATGAATAATTTTTCTCTACCATATGCTCTCTGCACACTCATAATTATTTTTAGGTCAGTTTTTCTTCTGATTAAAGAATTATGTTCTTATTTGAAGTGAAAAGAACTGATTATTTTTTAAGTAAGCATTATTTTAACTAAACTCAATGTCACAAAGCCATTTAATGCTTATCTTTGTACTATTTATAAAGAAAATACTGAAATGTGCACAAGAGCATGTGTTATAAGAATCTGTAGCTTCAAAGGGAAAATCTAATTTACTTTACTTGCTGAGTGATCAGTTTGATAGGTAAGAGACTCATAAGTGTTATTGATTCTGAAGTTACTGTATGGCTTGCTGTTCGCAAATAAGCATTTCAAGGACTTAGTGAGAGGCATAAATTTTTTTCTGTAACAGGAGACTCTCAGGACTGAGCCATCTCAGAATTAGCTAACAGCTTTGTGGGATAATAAAGAGAGATCCTAGAATAAAACAGGGGTAAATCTACAATGGCAGATAGGTAGCAGGAAAATGTAGTGTATGAACTGAATGAACTCTCTTGATTAATGGATCATATTTATCTTTCTATGTTTTTATTATGCTGGGCTCCCTATTCAGGACCTTATACACAATAGACAATGGCTTTTTCAGGACATCACTGGCTTCAGAGAATGACTACTTGTTTTTGGAGATGCTCCCAGGTAAAAACTTCCATTCATGTGCAATCATGGGGCCATCACAGTCTTTCCAGATTGCTTTTCTTAGGCAAGCTGCTCTGGTAACAGTCTTGCCTTAACATATTCAACAGGATCAGGTAATGACAAAACTTAAAAATAAACTCCTTAAAGATGGAGCTTTTATGAAGGAGATAAAGAAAACTTCAGAGAACAAGTGCTATGAAACATTCTTTCTATTTTAATTATTTTATTTATTTACATTCTACAGGTTGCCCCCCTTCCTGGTCCCCACTTACTGAGTTCATCATCCCATCCTCCTGTTCCTCTCCTACTCCCCTCCCCCCACCTCAACCTCACCTCATTTCTGCCAACATTTATCTTCCCTGGGGGATCCAGTTTCCATAGGATTAACTACTTCCTTTCCCACAGAGGCCAGATAAGGCAGTCCTATTCTATCCATGTGCTAGTGTATGTGTGGCGGGGGGAGGGTATCATGGACAGGCCCATGTATGCTCCTTGGTTGGTGACTTAGTCTCTGGGAGCTCTGAGGAGTCTAAGTTAGTTGACACTATTGTTGTACCTACAGGGTTGCAATCCCCTTCAGCTCCTTCAGTCCTTCCCCTAACTCTTCCATAGGTGTTCCTGACCTCAGTACAGTGGTTGGCTACAGTATCTGCATTTGTCTCAGTCAGCTGCTGGTAGAGCCTCTGAGAGGGCAGCCATGCAAGGCTATGGTCTGCAAGCACAACATGGCATCAGTAACAATGTCAGGGTTTGGTGAGTGAGCATGGGATGGGCCCCAACTGGATAGTCTTTCTTTTAGTCTCAGTCCATTTTTATCTATGTATTTCCTTAAAATTGAAGCAATTCTGTGTCAAAAATTTTGAAGATGGGTGGGTGGTCCCCTGCTTTAACTGGGGGCCATAGCTATCTACTGAAGGTGATTTCTTCAGGTTCCATCTCCCCACTGGTGGTCATTTTGGCTACTGTACTCACCATTGAGTCCTGGAAGCTTCTCCCATCCCAGGTCTCTGAGCTTTTCTAAAGTTTCCCATCCCCCATCCCACACTCCTGCATATTTAGATTCATTCTCCTAGCCCTCTGAACTGTCCCCCACAATACCTGATTCTGCCCTCTCTTTCCCCTACCACTCTCTTCTCCCCTCCCCCACCCAGGCCTCTCTCTCCCTCCACCTCCCATGATAATTTGGTTCCCCCTTGAGTGGGTTTGTGGTAGTTATCCACACTTGAGCCTTCCTTCTTGTTAAGCATCCTATGGTCTGTGAGTTGTATCATGGGTATTTTGAACTTTTGCTCTCTCTCTCTCTCTCTCTCTCTCTCTCTCTCTCTCTCTCTCCCTCTCTCTCTCTCTCTGTCCATCCCTTCCTATCAGGAATCTCATGTGTGTCTGGCTTTACTACTGAGCTGGAAATAAAGAATAAATACTCCAGTCAATAAATGGACAAATGACCTAACAGATACTTTTTGATGAAGTACATGGGCTAGAGAGGTGGTTCAGTGGTTGAGTGTGTGTGCTGCTCTTGCAAAGGACCCAAGTTCAATTCCCAGTATCCAGCATGCATCTAGAGGATCCAATGCTAACTTCTAGATTATGAGGGTACTTGCATTCACATGCACTTACACACACACACACACACACACACACACACACTTAAAAACAATAAAATAAATCTATAAAAATGCAGTACAAGTGGCTGATAAATACATCAGCAGACTCTTCATATGCTTACCACTGAAGACTAGACAGACAGACAGAAACTGTGGCAACTTCAGAGGACCCCAGGGCATCTTCAATTCACTTTTGGTTCTTAGAATTTGCTGAATTTTCCCTAACCCTGGATTTCCAAGCTTTCTGTCTTTTGTTCTTCGTAGGCTAATGTAACTCATCCTTCAGATTTCAACTTAAATGTTATCATGCCCAGAAACATTTCCTTAGTTTCCCATCTGGAAAGTTAACAGTTTGCAATTATATATTTTTGTTTCCTTATTAATGTCAATTAATGTGCTCTGGACACTGCAACAAAATACCACAGATAATTCATTTACTCAAAGTTCCGAAAGTTAGAAGACGGAGAGCAAAATGTGGGTGTTTATCCCCCACCCCAGGCTTGTCTTCTTAGCTTGCAAATGATCAACTTATGTCTGCATCTTCACATTATCTCTGAGTATATGTTTCTGGGTCCAAATTCCCCCTTTTAATAAAAACACCAATCATGTGCGATTAAGGCCTACCCTTATTTTCTCTTTGTAAGTTAATTACTCATATAAAGACCCTGTCTCCAAGTTCAGGAACATTCTGAAGTTCTCAGGGTTAGGATATCGACATTCAAATTTAAAAAAGAGACATAAGGAATAGTGTAATTTTCTCACCGCTCATCTCAGAACCTACAACAGTGTATGCCATAGAATAGCTTCTTAACAATGGTTAGTAATGTGGAAGAATCCATTTGTCTTAGGGTTTTAGTACTTTGAATGGACACCATGACCAAGACAACTCATAAAGACAACATTTAATTGGGGCTGGCTTACAGGTTCAGAGGTTCAGTCCAGTATCATCCAGGCAGGTATGGTGCAGGCAGACCTAAGAGTTTATACATCTTCATCTGAAGGCCTTAACAGAATACTGGCTTGAACAGTTAGATGAGGGTCCAAAGCCCATACCCACAGTGACACACCTACTCCAACAAGACCACACCTCCTAATAGTGTGACTCCCTAAGCCAACCATATTCAAACCACCACACTATTCTTTCCAAATGGCCCAGACATTCTTGTGTGGTTCTTACATGCTGGGAAATTCTTATTCTTCCACATTTATTCCCTGAATTTTGACCAGTTGTGAATTTCTGCATTAATCATCATCTACTACTGCTCAAAGAAATTTCTCCAATAGATCTGAGAGCTGCACCAATAAATATGTATAAAGACACAAATTTAAAGCATTTTATACAATGTCCATTTAGCAAAACCATAATAGTAGGCACATATTTTACTTTACACATATCATTCCCGAAAATCTCAGACTGGCATATTAGATTATCCAAATTATAAGATGATGGGGTTTTAAAATGGAATAGAGCAGATGTACTTCAGTAGTAGAGTAATGTCAGGCCATCTTAAGCACTGGAAGACAAGGTGGTAGAGAAAGAAAAAAAATCAACTTAAAATATGAAGGTTTTCTTTGAAATACAAGTTACCAATTTTCTATATAAAATGTACACTCTAGACAATTGCATTTAATAGTACTAGGTGCTTGCACATTTACCAACACTCAGACCTTACTTAATTCTTGTCACTATGATACATAAAAGGTAACAAAAACACCATCTTCATTTTTGCCTATGTTTTATGACTAAAGAAGATAAGCTATATTTAAAATCTATTAATATCACTATCTCATGAATTACCTTTTCATGGCATTCACTAGTTTTTATTTTGCTACACATATTTAATATAATATATTTATTACTTTGTGATAATTTCATAAATCTATACTATGTTTTTTCTATATTCACCACACACTCTTCCCCTAAACCCTTCCAAATCCATGCCCAGCCTGTCCCATCATCATGTCCTCTGTTTTATAGTATAGTCCATTGATTCCAATTTGTACTGGTCATATATTCATGAGTGTGAGGCCATCCACTGGAGGATGGTAGATCATGCAGTGGTCATGCCCTGATTTATTCATGTTCTGTGACCAAAGTGTACACAAATTTATGTTTTTAGCAATAGGGTCTTAACATCAAGTTCTTGTGGACATACAAGAATGATGTCAAATGTCTATATTGTTTGGAGGGTCACAAGGATATTATTGAGTAATTGGAATTTATTCTGAATACAATCATGTCGATTTGATCATTTAACCACATTATATAATAAATGTTTTCCTCAGGAAAGGGAGTATGGCCTAAAGATCATTTTCACCATCTATGCCAAGATATTTGCTGGTTTGATCTTATACGGATCTTGTGTTAGTAACCCCAGCTGCTGTGTGGTTAGTCATGTCATGACCAGAAGGCACCATTTCACTGCAAATATTCCCATTTTCTGGCTCTTACGTTGTTCCTACCTCCTTTTCTGTGGTGTCCCCTTAGTCTTGTTGGTGGTAGTGGTGATTGAAATAGATGTCCAGTTTAGGGCTGAGGAACCGAACTTTTATTCTCAGTACTTTGATTAGTTCTGCATCTTTCCCTTGACTGTTTTCCACTATATAAAGAAACTTCTGTGACAAAGGTTGAAAGCAACTCAGATCTGTGAATATAAATACAAGTATTTAGGAGGTGCTTTGATTGCTATAACCATGGGTGTATCTCCTATTCACTATTGGATGGTCCTACACCTATTTTCTTATAGATATCACTAACTATCTGGACTTAACGTCCCTCACCCACCAGAAGAAAAAAAAAAACAAAAAGACATGAAATGGTGAAAGAAATTGGAGAGAGGTAGATATGATAATATTTTATTGTATTACATGTAGGAATGTCTCAAAATTAAGTAAAAATTAAACATAAATAAGTATGGCTTTAAATGCCACATATATCAGGCAGGAAATTCTTATCAACTTTGACCCTAGAAAGTCTGTTCTGAACATTTACTTTGTTTCAGATTTGTTGATTTAGTTCTACACTGCTCACATTGTTGCAGCTTTAGGATATATTTTAGCACTTGACTTCAAGCCCCTTCTCATTTCTCTTTCAAACAAATTGTTTCTCCCTGAGTGTTTATTCTTTTTGATAAGCTTTAAAATCCTTTTATCAAATTGATCCTTATTTATTTGATATTAGTCTAGAATAGAAATGTATGACATTTATAAGGCAAACTAGAAAGAATTAAAACTTTACTATTCATAGGTTTTTGTAATAAGATGTATGTCTATAAATGTCTTTTCTTTTAGCATTGCTTTTGTTTGCTTGTTTGTTGAATATTTTTGCCCTTTTCTTAAAATCATTGGTAAATATGATAATTTTTGTTAATTTTTTGAATTAAATTATACTTGTCACACTGTAAGTATATGTTATTGTATAAAATAATAAAATTCATTGTGATAGCTATATACATGCATATAAGGTGCTTTCATCATATTCACTCCTTGTTATCATTCTGTTTTCCATACCCTCCATCTTTGTCAGTTTTCCTAATAATCCTTCTTCTACTTTCATATTTGTATTTTACAGATACATTGTACACACATTACAAACAAAGGTCAGAATTGTGGTATCAGTTGTCTCCTTCTACTTTTACATGGTATAGTAGCTAATCTTGGTTGTCAACTGGTTCTGGGATCGGCCAAAAATGCAACCTACTGAGACTTCTCAGGAACAATTTTGTTTCAGACAGGGTCTTACTATGTGGCATTGGTTAGACTAGAATTTCCTATTTAGAGTAGACTGGCACAGAACTCATAGAAATCTGCCTGCCTCTACCTCATGAATACTGGAACACACTTGGAATTTTTATTGGATTTTTTTAAATTTACATTTCAAATGTTATCCCTTTTCCTGGTTTCCCTCTATAAACCCCCATCCCATCCTTCCTCCCCCTACTTCAATGAGGGTGTTGCCCCACTCAACTACCCAACCCTTGCCATCTCCCTAGACTGACATTCTCTTACACTAGAGTGTCCAGCCTTGGCAGGACTAAGGGCTTCTCCTTCCACTGGTGCCCAACAAGACCATCTTCAGCTACATATGCAGCTGGAGCCATGGGTCTGTCCATGTGTACACTTTGGATGGTGGTTTAGCCCCTGTGAGCTCTGGTTGGTTGTTATTGTTGTTCTTATGGGGCTGTAAACTCCTTCAGCAACTTCAGTCCTTTTTATAACTCCTCCAGTGGGGACCCTGTTCTCAGTTCAGTGGTTGGCTACTAGCATTCACCTCTGTATTTGTCATGCTCTGGAAGAATCTCTCAGAAGACAGCTATATCAGCATGCACTTCTTGGCATCAGCAATATTGTATGGGTTTGGTGGTTGCATGTATATGGTCTGGATCTCAGGTGGGGCAGTCTCTAGATGATCTTTCCTTAAGTCTCTGATCCAGACTTTGTCTCTGTATTTCCTCCTATGAATATTTTTGTTCGACCTTCTAAGAAGGACTGAACCATCAGCACTTTGGTCATCCTTCTTCTTGAACTTCATGTGGTCTATGGATTGGATCTTGGGTAATCTGAGCTTTTGGGCTAATATACACTTATCAGTGAGTGCATACAGTGTGTGTGTGTGTGTGTGTGTGTGTGTGTGTGTGTGTGTGTTTTGTAATTGGATTCCCTACCTCAGGATGATATTTTTTAGTTCCATCCATTTGCCTGTGAATTTCATGAAGTCATTGTTTTTAATAGCTGAGTAATATTCCACTGTGTAGATGTACCACATTTTCTGTATCCATTCCTGTGTAGAAGGGCATATGGGCTCTTTCCAGCTTCTGGCTATTATAAATAAGGCTGCTATGAACATAATGGAGTGAGTATCTTTGTTGTGCGTTGGAGCATCTTTTGGGTATATGCCCAGGAATGGTATACGTGGGTCCAGTAGTACTATGTCCAATTTTCTGAGAAACCTCCAGACTGATTTCCAGAGTGTTGTACCAGCTTGCAATCCCACTAACAATGGAGGAGTGTTCCTCTTTCTCCATATCCTCACCAGCATCTGTTGTCACCTGAGTTTTTGATCTTAGCCATTCTGACTGGAGTGAGGTGGATTCTCAGGGTTGTTTTGATTTGCATTTCCCTGATGACTAAGGATGTTGAACATTTCTTTAGGTCCTTCTCAGTCATTTGATATCACTCAGCTGAGAATTCTTTGTTTAGCTCTGTACCCCATCTTTTAATAGGGTTATTTGGTTCTTGGGAGTCTAACTTCCTGAGTTCTTTGTATATATTGGATATTAGCCCTCTATCAGATAGAGGATTAGTAAAGATTTTTCCCAATCTGTTTTGTCCTAATGAAAGTGTCCTTTGCCTTACAGAGGCTTTGTAGTTTTATGCAGTCCCATTTGTCGATTCTTGATCTTAGAGCATAAGTCATTGGTGTTTTCTTCAGGAAATTTTCCCCAGTGCCCATGTGTTTGAGGCTCTTCCCCACTTTTTCTTCTATTACTTTGCTTGTATCTGGTTTGATGTGGAGGTCTTTGATCCACTCGGACTTGAGCTTTGTACAGGGTGATAAGAATGGATCAATTTGCATTCTTCTACATGCTGACCTCAAGTTGAACCAGCACCATTTGTTGAAAATGCTATCTTTTTTTCTACTGGATTGTTTCAGGTCCTTTGTCAAAAATCAAGATACTTGGAATTTTTAAGTTTAATTGTGTACATAAATCTCTGTATAGTAAGTACTGGTTTGGACAGAGGTCAGAGACATAATAACTATCCTTGGAGCTGACGTTACAGGTAGTTGTAAGCCAACATGGTTTCTGGGAACCAAACTTTGGCCCTGTGCATAAGTAATACATGCTCTTAACTGTTGTGTCCTTAGGAACTTTCTTGGTCAGATTATTTGAAGTACAACGACCTATCCTAAATATCTTTTTTACCTATTTGCCTTCAGTTTTGTTGGCCAGTTCATCTACCCTGTTGTTGCTGCATTCCTTCAATGATATTGGAACTTTTCTGGGCTTCCAATGCAGACTGAATGCAAGCAGCTCTCCAAGAATCCTCCAGATTTTCAGGGTTAGAATAGGACTGCTGAGACATTCACCCTAAAGGACTGAACAACTGTAGGATCTTTTGTCTCTTCAGTGTGAGATGGACATTTTTGAAATACCAATCCCATATTATATCAGTCATTCTAATAAAAATATTTTAATACATATGTTCATTGTATAAGATCTGTTTCTTTGGAGAATCCCAGTTAAAACACATGGGTTCCAGTAATCTAATTTAGGTGTTCAGGCTTCCACAACAAGTGCTTCTACAGGGGTGGGATGTATAGCAAAACTCTAAAATCAATTTGTTTTAGCAGGATGATAGGAAAATACCATTGCTTTGGCCGTTCTGAAAAGAACCTTGATATGCTTCACGTGAATAAGCTTTGGTTCCCATATTGTTCTGTTTTAGTTAGCACTTTAGAGAAGCCCACTGCTGTGCTATCACCCAGTGAGAACTTTGATCTTATTGTGTAGAAATGGAGGCTATCTTGGTTCATGAATTACAGTTGAAAGGCAGTTGAAACTAGATCTAAATTTGTTGTAGCTTTGTCTTTTACGAAAGACAAACTAAGTCTTGGTTTCTCCTGGCTTGAGATGAGGGAACTATGTTTTTATTGTCCTATATCCATCTATATTGGCTAAGAATTGTAAGGTCTAGTGGTAAGGTAGAGGTGAGCTGAACCCTCTGGTATTTCCTGCTTCAGTACCTGTGAGCAAAGTGGCTCTTATAAACTTTAGTCAGTTCTGCCTAATACAGCTATAGAATTTGACATGGGTTCATGTTGCTAAAGGAGATCCAAGGGGTCCTGATCATAGCAAAGACATTACTAAGTTCATGATGCTCTATCTGTTAAGTCAACTTCTCTAATGGACTATATTTCAGGTAGACCCTAAATTAAAACAAGCAAGCAAGCAAGCAAGCAAACAAACTGAATTTCAGAATTTTCGAGATTACCTCTGATGACTTGTAACAATTAATTCACCAGTATGAATGCTTTGGTAGGGTGGGTGGGTGGTTTATGACAATGTGTTGGCATTCTTTTTGAAAACCAAGAAGCTTACTTAACAAGGTGCATGCCTGAAACACAGACAGCCATATTATTTCTTGCTTTCAGTTGAGGTCTGGGGAAAAACCATGGGTGAGAATAATATACGGTTTCAAATGATTTTTCATTTGTATTATAGACATGAAAGAAATGAAAAGCTAAAGTTTTCTCTAACAGATTCAGAATGCCTAGGAGTTTTCAAGGCTTTGATCGCTAAAAATAACTCAGTAAAGTACACAAAATACATTATTTCCAACTATAACAGAAATGTAGTAAAATAATAGATGTGTAAATTAGCTGTATGCTAAAATATAATTTAAAGAAAGTCTTCAAAACCAAAATTATTCTTATTTCTTGTTTTGTTCAACTTTTATCATAATATGTTCAAGACATAATACACATATATGCTAAAGAAATATTTTTATTCTCATCTTTAGTGAGAAAGCATTCATTTGTCTTGTTCAAACATAGTATCATAACCTTAAGAAACAAATTACTCATTTCGGATATAGCAGATTGAATTTTCAAAGACAACTGTATACATCCCACAACCATTTTTAGACAAAGTTAAGTCAGGCTCACCTTAAACTGCTACATAACTGAGGGTGAATTTGAATTTCTGCACCTCTTGGTTTTACCACCCAAGTATTAGAAATATAGACATGTGTCAACATGTTGACCTTTCATGCTTTTCTTACAGTATGATGTTGACAGTTCTCTACTAAGAAGTAGCATCTGTTTCCTTCTCTTAAACCTAGGTGGACTTTTGTAACGCTTTAATAGGTGAATATGCCTAAAGTATTACTTGTGTAACTTGAGGTCAACTAATGACTCCCTATAACAAAATACCCATTCTCTCTCTCTCTCTCTCTCTCTCTCTCTCTCTCTCACACACACACACACACACACACACACACACACACACACTGTATTTATATTTAAAACTGAACCACCATGTTGTGAGGATATCAAGAATGTGTAGAAGCAACATGGACATATTTCAGCTGATTTTTCCTGGAAGAACTACCTAGCAGATATATGAGTGGACACACCTTCTGAGAATTAAAGCTTCTAGCCTTTGTTCTGTCCTGGATTAAACCTCGACATTATTGTGTGGATACCACCTGTGTATAATGTGTTCTATGTGAGATCCTGACCCATAAAATCGACAAGAAACACTAAATTGCCATTGTCATTTTGAACACCAGGTTAGTGGCTAACTTACTGATACATGCACTAGTAATTCATAGTTCCTTGTTGATTTAAGATATAATTGCCTCATACTAGATTTCCAAATACACACAACTCTATTTATGAACCCAATTATATTTCAACAACCTATTTAGTAATATCTACTGAATAAGTATTGCTTTGTTTTTTATTATATACTCTATAGAATATACCCATGCACCTCCAAGACAAATAGTCAATGATAGACCAAATATATGACAGTGGTTCCACCACATAATATCACATCATGACATTGTAGTCATCTTAGGTTTTTTGTAAGTTCATGTTGCACAAAGACCAAATCACCTAATGAGACAGGTCTCACATTATGTTCAATGCCATTGCTAAGTACTTCAATACTGTGATAGTAGGTAATGCTACAATAAAGAACCCAAGTTTCTGATGCTTTGTGCAACAAAGACTTATTTCACATACACATGAGCTCTACTGGTAACTCACTCATCTCTGCAGATAATTATATTCTTCCACATAAAGATTCAGTGGTTTAGGCTGCTTCCATGTTGTGGTGCCACAATCCTCATACATGGCTTCCAAATTATAGAAGTGTTATAAGAGACAACTAGAGTGTTTGTGCTCAGGTTCTTAAACAATTTCATCTGGAAGTGACACCTTTTCTGCCCAATGGCAAGAATTATTATATTGTCTCATCAATAATGAAGTGACTGAGCAACATAGAAGAACAGAAGGATATTGAGTGAGCAAGATTATTTTTCCAGAATTTCATGGATATTCTCTTCCATATATTAGTCCTGATGGATTTTAAAATTTAATGTATTGAATTTGGGGGTGTTTTCTTTCTATTAAAAAAATGAGAGTTTTAGGTGGACATGGTAGTGAATGCCTGTGATTTTAGCACTTAACAAATGGAGGTAGGAGGATATAGAGTTCAATGTCAACATCATATATAGAGGGTGTTGAGCCAACCTAAGATACATGAGACCTTGTCACTAAAATCAAAACAAAGAAACTATAGGGTAATTTTCATTGGCACAGGAGCAGGAAATAATGTACAATAAGGTGGGACCTAAATGGTTCCCTACTAAATGACATTAATTACTTTATCTATCTAGTTATTTTGGAGCTTGGGCCTTGCATATAGTAAGATTGAGCTGTGCCCCTGAGCTGTTCTCATAAGCCCCCAAATTTCTTTTTCATTCAGGTAGAAGTTTTCAGTTGATTCCTACTGACCAACTTCTTTGTAGTTTTTAATAAGGTTTGATGAATCCTTATTTAATATTTACTTCCTTTAGCTTAGGCTATAACCAATTCTTAGGCTTATACCCCAAAACTAACAGTGTTTTCAAATTTCCTTAAGGTTCTCTTCTCATAGTCATTGCTCCATTTTCCAAGCACTAGTCTGAGAATATTTGACTTGAAGAAGAAAATAAAGCACATGATGCAAATTTCTCAATAATTTAACAGTTCTTTGGCTTTAGAAGAGTAAAAGATAGCTCTATGGAAGATAAGATAAAATACATCATTAAATAAGGAGCTTCTCTCCAAAAAGCTTTGGAATGGTTACATGATTTTATTTGGAATCTCTCAACCAGTAAGCAAAATACAGACTTTGGTCAATCTTTCTGAACTGGCAAACCATTCCCCTTAGTGGAGGGAGAGAGAATCTTGTGCTTTTAATATTTATGTGCTCATCATAGTTGATATAGGAAAGTGTAGGAATATTTCATTATTGCCTTGGGACATGACCCTTCAGTCTTTCATAGGTCTACCTCATTCAGTAAATCACAAGTATTATTCTGAGATTATATGGTGCTTGCATGTTTCTTTCATTCTACCTGTAATGGGAGTAGACCTTAGGACAGCTCAAGACTATTAATTTTTAATTGACACAATCTGAAATGAGGGCAATTTGCATCCTTTTTCTCTTTTATAGTTGCTTTTGAAATGATTTACTTTCAGAGCTCCCAAAGTCATCTACCAGGTTGGTGATGCCCACACAGATATCTGCAGCCTAGGGTTACCCTAAACCCCTGGGCTCCATACACTCCTTCACTTGAGTATGTGTGCACTTTCCAATCAGATTTTTTTCTGATTGAGTTGGTTTTTGAATGTAGACTGAGTTAGTTTTGAACTTACTACTCTGCTACAGAGCCTGTAGGTCATTGTGAATTTGTGTAATCCTCTTCCTCTCTAGCCCCAATTCCTAGAATTTCTAGGGGTACACTAGAATTCTCACCATTGGGTATCAATTATTGATTTCACCTCCACCCTGTGACAAATGATTCTTTCTTATTTAGATAGAAATGGTCTAGTCATTGTTCGATAGTGCTTCCATACATTCCAGATTTCCTCCTCATGTAATCATGTAAAGCTAGCCCATTAAAGCAAGTTCTCCGTGAAATATACATTCAGAATCTTTCAGAGTCCAACAACATTTCACCCTCCATCACTACTAACCCTAATCAAGTTTTCACTAAGAGGGTGTTAATTTGTCCAAGAAATTATCCCATGCAGGGCAAATTAGCCTCCTGCTTAATCTCCATAGAAACTGGCCCAGGCCAGTACTTAAGGCAATCAATCTTGGTCAGCCCTGAGGCTTGGATCTCAGCCTTCCATGCACAGCAGCTGGAATAGGGGTTGGTGCTTCTCCAGTGATAATCACTGATGTGGTAAATCCTGTTGTCAGCTCCTCTCACTTTCACAGCATTGGAAAGGGAACTATTGGAATTGACTAGAATAAGGTTCTGATATATTATGGCATTATTATATTCAATCCCCTAATTAAGCCAGAGGAAAGATTGGCAAACTAGGAATGGAGTGTAGTATCACTGAATCATATTCCTTATTTTGTTCTGTGATCCTGAAGATGCAAGCATTCTGTGACTGAGTTATACTCCTTGTTCTCAGAGTCATATTCCTATAATATACTGGCCTCTTATCACATCAGGGAAGAGCCCTGGATTTCCCCTAATGATTCAGCACAAAAGCCCCATGTCACCACATTTCCAATACTTTTTCAATCTGGCATCTGATATAAAGCTTCTTTCAAGTGGAAGAAGCAATGGAGAGCTCACATGGATGCTGTGAACACTGCTTCAGCAGACTGATCTATTAGCCATCTAAACATTGGTCTGCATTGTACAATAGATGTTCGATTATGGCCAAATCAGAGCTCTTTACTCTGCCGCCTACATCTAGTTCATTGCACTCAAATTCTAATGGGTCTCACTTTGATTAAATGGAAACACCATTTGTTCAAACCAAAATGCTAGCTGCCATCTCCACTATCTCTTCCCCTAACTCAAAATTTAAATCCACCTGCAATCTCTACAAGAATCTTACTTTCAAAATAAAGCCAAAAACTGACCACATTTTATTGTATTGCCCTTCAAAGTATAGTGCCTATTTACACAAAGGGCCTAAGTGATTGTCAATATGAATCATGTCATACCCCACTTTCCCCAAGGGCTTCTAATCACAGGAAAATATATTCTAATTCCCCAAATGACCATAGGATTATCTATCCCTTGACTTTTTTTCTTGCTTTTATTCACTTTGTTTTAGCCACAGTATTCTGCATTGTTGATCTTGAATCTGCTAGCTTTCTGGCCTTCCAAGATAGCTTCTTCTGCCTGGAATTGTCTCCCAGCCTTTGCAAGAGCTCTCTTGTGTCACCCATGTTACCATTCAAATATTGATTCCTTCTGTGCAAGTGCATGTTCTGATCAACCCATCTGAAACAACACTTTCCTTTGCTTTGCATGCTTTTAGCCTATTTCCTTTTCTTGTACTTGTTGTCATGTGGAAGCACAGAAAAGATTGTGGGTTTGTGATCTGTCCCTCTAGTGAAATGTGTCACGAAAGCAGGAGCCTTGTTTGTCTTATTTGTAAATCTAAGGCCCAAAATAAATCTTGATGCTGATCAAAACTTATTTCTTGAATAACTGAGTAAAAAGTGTTTCTTTAAAAAAAGAGGTTAGATACCATGGAAAAAACAGGAACAAATAGTAAAATGCAATTATCCATTAATTTAATAGTAAGTTCTTAATGATTCTAAGTTGAATAAATAAATGTTTGAATAAATTAAAATTACTTTTTTGTACCACATAGAAGAACTATAGAATGTCTTTATATTTTTTAATTTTTTCTTTACTGAAGTGACCATTTTTAAAGATTTTTTTCTAAATTGAAACTTAATAAATTTGGGGCAGAGAATCTGTTCAATAGAAGAAAATTTTTTTAGGGAAAAGTAAAGAAGTGTCAAATGTGATGGCTATTATGTTTTTCTTCTTTTGCTAGGGGAAGATCAAGAAATAAAATGTTTATTTGAATATTCTGTGACTAATCATCATTTCAAAAGTATATACTAATTATAAGCAATCAGGATAAAAGCTAAGAATAGTTTGTCTATGTAAGATTTAGTGATACTGATTTTATATGAATTTGTTGATCTACTAGTATAGTAGTGATCTTGAAAATACAAAGTTAATTAAAATATATTTCTAATTGAGCGTGCTACATCTTTATGTTAAAAAAGAAGTGAATATTCATGATTTTGAGAAATAAGACTTGAAAAGCAGACTCTATTATTTTTACAAAAAGAATAGAAGAAAAGTTAGAAGGACAATATATACCTGTAATCCCAAATACTTTCAGGAATAGAAGCAGGAGGATCAAGAAGATCAAAGGCCAGACTCACAATATAATCAGTTTGAATTAAAATGGAGCTATATGAGACCCTGTCTCAAAATAGGCAAAATAAGGATGATGAAACTTCAAATTTGACTATAATAGCTTTGTCTTATTCTATGGAAGAAGTCATTCTTCCCCTGCCTTATGGACATCAAAGCATATGAGGTAAGCACAGAGCTATCCATACCACTCGATAGCTAAAGCAGTGGTGGTTCAATGTCTGAAGTAACCTGCACACCAACTGTTTAAAACAATCCTCTGTATCATTGAAACATTCTGTAATAAGTTATCTTTACACACATTCTAGAGTTCCATTGGTCTTCCTAGTCTTGGGAAATTTTGATGTAGCTGAATTAAGGATGCAAACAATACGGAGCCCTGTGAAGGAAACAACTAATATTCAACTTCATACACTAGTAAGAGGTGTCAATAGAATATTTAAAATTAGATTTCTTAAGAATAAGTAGAAATTATTGTTATGAATTTCTATTGAGGTAACTGATATTTGAAGCATGAACTAGAAAAAAATTACTCATTTGAATATTAGTAGAGAAGAGAACTAAGATGTTGAAAATAAGAGATGCCAGACTTAGAATGGATCCTATAAGAGCATGAAGACTAAGAGAAGAAATCTCATAGGCTGAAGAATAAGACCACAGTAAAATGGACATGACATTTTTAAGTGCTACCATGGAGCTCCTCAGCAGTAGAGCAGAGTGCTATGCTTGACCTTATTTCTCATTTAAATAAATAAGGACTAATTTTAGAACTGTAGTATAACAAGGTGGCACACATTGTTTCCTCCTTAACAATGTATAAAATATATTTATACAAAAATATAAGTCCCCCTTTTCCCTTGAATGTTCTCTGGACTACCTCGAATCCTAGCATTTTAGTTCTGTGTATAAAGTTATTTATTATCTTTCAGGACTACTTCTCAGAAAATCTACTTAGAAAAAAGGACTAGATAAAAATCTTGATGTCTCTATTATACTAACAATGTTGCTTTTTAAGCAATTTCTACAAAGGTCAATAGATGCTTAAATTTAGAGACCAGAGTCGTTTTCCTTTCAGTATCTTTTTTATCAAAATACTGATTTATGCCTTTGATGAGATGTGCAGTATGTTGTAAGAACAAGAGTTTTCTCAGAACTTTGATGGAGCTCATAAAATGGTAGAGAAGATGCCAAAAGAGATTATTCACTAAAATTTGTGCATACCTAGTAATTGTTCAGAGCTCAAATGCATGCTCTGAAGTTGTTCACTGAATTGATGGACTGAGTACATTTATAATGGCTAATGTCTGCTCTTTGGAACAACCTGAATTGTTGTTTTGTTTTCTTAAGGCAGTCTCCATAGTCCAGTAACCTTAGAAGAGGTGGGTGATATACATGCTTTTGAGTTAGTGTTATTGCTTTTCATAGACCATACTTTTTATACCAATTTTTAGTTAACAGAAAAATTGAGTGGCAAGTGAAGAGAGTCCTCATATGCTACCCACAATCAGTACTATAGTAACAAATGATCTACTATTGTTCCAAATAATCACCCATCAGTGATCTATTATCACTCCAAGTCCACAGTTTACATTAGGATTTGTGATTGATGTTGTCCATCCCATGAGGCTAGACAGATCAGCTCACCATGATACTAAGGTGCATAATGTTGGATATCTATCTCTATCATATTGCACAGAGTAGGTTGCCTGATCTGAATCTCCTTTGCATCCCATCTATTCAGCTCTCCCTCCTTACAATCCTTATTGTCTCTATAGTTTTGCCTTTTCTGAATTGCATGGGATCAGATGGAAACACTATGGAGCTTTTTTAGAGAGACAACTTTCACTTAGTAACATGCCTTCAAGGTTTTTCGTATCTCTCAAGGTTTGATACATGTCGTAGTGAGCTACCAATGTGATCCTGTTCCTGATACCTAGTGAGTGTTTTAACCTCAAGCATTATATTTCTCCTTGGAGAGTTAATCGCTTTTTAATTCTAATGATCAAAAGGTCGAGGGCAACAAAATAATTTCTAAATTAAGTAGTTTAATAAGGCAAAGGAGAAAGAAGAACAAACCAAAATATATACAGGCAAAAGTATGTCCATGAAAAATGACAACAGCAACAACAACAACAACACACACACACACAGAGAGAGAGAGAGAGAGAGAGAGAGAGAGAGAGAGAGAAAGAATATCAAGTTATGGCAGCATTTGTTCATGGTCCAAGTCAAGGCAACATTATGATGTATGTTAATTGTTAGCACCAACCAAGTGAGGACTTCTTCACAATTAAGAGCTAATACTCAGAGAGTGCACTTAGTAAGAAGTATTCAAAAGGTACTGGGATTTATACTCCCAGAAATTAAGTGGAATTCTAGGTGTCAATTTTGGCACTAAAATCTCATTTGCACTTTGGTACATAGTTGTCAATGGGTTGTTAGCCAATTGTCAAGGTAGCTATCAGCCAGCCATGTGACTCAGTAACAACTTGTTTCACAAAGAAACCTCAGAATGGAGTAAGTGTCTTTAAAGAAGCATCATATTATTTATAATTAAAAAACCAATTTACTTAGATTTGCTATAATCACAACAGGGGAAAATGCACCTTACTACAATTGCTCATTCCTTCCTAGTGTTGACTAGTATATGGATAAACCATAGTTTATTCATTTAACCCTGAAGAAAGTTTGATTACATTCAAGTTTTGAAAATTGCAAATAAAGCTGTTATGAACATCTGTCGATAGGTTTTGTGACAGAAGTTTTTAAATCATTCAATAAATATCAGCGAGTATGACTGCTGGGTTTCCCAGTAAAACTATGTTTAGTTTTAGATAAGATTACCAGACTATCTTCCAAAGTGCCTGTACAAATAAATAAGAACTCATGATGCTCTGGGTCTGCTATAACATTTGGTGTTGCACTGTTGTCAATGACTTGGTTTTGTTTTTGCTTTTTAATTATTAAATAATTTGTATCATGTTATCTTGTCATTACTATGTCTTTCTTTTTGTTTTTGTCTTTTTCCTCCCTCTTTATATATCCACAAGGTATATAACTCTTTACCACTCAATTGTTCACCATTGAACTATATTCCCCAGCCCTGTCATTGCCATTTTCATTGGCAGTTCTCTAACAACATATGACATAGATCATTTTTAATATTATTAGGATCTCTCTATGTATATACTTTGCTGTGATGTCTAGTCAGATAGTTTACTAATCAGTAAAACAATCAGAGAAAGAAAGAAAGAAAGAAAGAGAGAGAGAGAAGAGAGAAAGAGAGAAAGAAGAAAGAGAAAGAAAGAGAGAGAAAGAAAGAAAGAGAGAGAGAGAGAGAGAGAGAAAGAAAGAAAGAAAGAAAGAAAGAAAGAAAGAAAGAAAGAAAGAAAGAAAGAAAGAAAGAAAGAAAGAAAGAAAGAAAGAAAGTCAAATATACCCAGTTCCTATCCTCCACAAATTGTTTTAATTATCCTGGATAAAAATCTGAACATCAGAATTTTCAAAACTCTCCATTCAACTCTGAAGTCACCAAGCACAGATCTAAATCCACAGAAACATTTGTCTAGTTTCAGGCAACAGCATTCTATGGTTAAAAACAAAAACAACCTTGGAGAGATGGCTCAGCACTTAAGAATTCATGCTGTTCTTGCAGAGGACTTGAATTCCAAGCACATGCTTCCGATGGCTCACAGCCACCTGTAACTCTGTAGATAATCTGACATCCATTTGTGGACTACTTAGGCACCTATACTCAGTTGTATACACACACACACACACACACACACACACACACACACACACACACACACACACACACCCCACACACACGTATGCACAAATGCCCATACACACCAAAACTCACTTTTCTTGACAACATAACAACTTTCTACATTCATTCTCCTTCTCTGTCTTTGACCTCTTCTTTTCAGTCTCATAGAATATAGTTCTAGCACTCTCCCCTAGATCCACACCTTTCCCTTGGTGGGATTCTTTCTTTATGGAGGTGAACCCCATCAGCCACTTGCTTTAAATGTTTTTTTTCTAGGTATACAGGCTGCCAATGCAGAGTTTTGGCTCTGAAGTAGTCCCTGAAAATCACTGTTGAATATCAAACCATATTCTCTATGTTCTACATTTCAATTTCTATGTTCTTGAAGAATGTCATGCTGGGACTGTTCTGAACTAAATAATTATTTCAACTCTATAATCACTAATTCTGTATTTATTTCAGTGCACTATGGGGCAGGAATCACCCTTGAAGCTTTTAATTCTTTTGTAAAAAAATCACCGCAACATCCAAATCAGAATCTAGTTTTCTGCATTCTACTTTGAAAACATGTCTGAAATCTATTTCACTCTGTTTTTAATGCTTCGACTTTGATGAAAGCCACTACCGAAGTTTGACTGAGAGATTTCAATTGCCTCTCTATCTCCCTCCCACTGTATCTACTCATGATTCATCTCAACCCAGAAGCCATAGGGATCTTCTGGAGAAACAAATAAGTTTTTCAGCCCACAAATGAATTCTCCTTTAATTGCAAACAAACAAACAAACAAACTGCATTCATTTCTTAGGGCAACTATATCAAAGTACCTCAAAATGGGTGGTTTGAATCAATAGAAATAGAATGTCTTGCAGTTCTGAGACTAGAAGTCTGAAGTCACTGTGCCAGAAGACCCATGTTGACTTTGGCAACTCTAAAGAAGATCCTCCCCTGTTGATTCAGATTTCTGAGGCTTGCTGGTAATCTTTGGCACTCCTTAGCTTGTGGCTACATCACCAAACTCATGTGACTATCCAGTCCCTATATGTCTTCACACTGTCTCCCCTCTCTGCATTTCTGTCTCTTGGTCTAACATTTTCTCTTGCTCCTTCTTCTTCTTCTTCTCAAAAATAAAGACATTAGCAATAATGGGCCAATACTTCATTTTAATTTGATTACCTCTGTAAAATCTCTTTTTTCAAGTAAGTTCACACTCTGAGGTATGAGGATTAAGACTTCAGCATATGTTCTTGTGGGAAAGCAAAGCCTATGACAAAACCCCAAACTGCCGATTTTGGCTTACACAGCTTTCTGTTGGCCACCCTGTGCACAGGTTCTGCATCCATATATTTAATTAGCCCTGGACAAAAGACATTTAAAAAACGAAACTTAGCATCCATACTGAGCATGTGTAGTCTATTTTATCTTACCTCTATTTCCTAAACAATACAATATAATAATTATTTACATGCTATTACATTGTGTGGGGCAGATTATTTGAAATACATATATATATATATATGACTCTATGCCAATATTATGGCATTTTATACAAAGGATTTGCTTTATCATCAATTGAGTTTTCTACCCTGTAGATACTGAAGGTTGACTATATGTAGCTCCTGCCTTCATTTCTGACATTATCCAATTATTCCTCTCATTCTACCCTAGCATTTCTGCTAATGCACCTTGCTTTTACTATTGAAATACAGATGTCACTTCCACATACAGTACCACTCAGATCATCTTATTAAGTTACTCCTGTTAAGTTAGTCTATCTCATTACTGCTTCATTTTTCTGATTAACATTTGCCACAAACTGAAGCCACCCTGTGTACATATTGTCATGCCCATTGTGACAGATGCTATTAGTTATCTACCCAGCTGTCATTTGTTCTGTCTCGTGGTTAGGAATCTGACTACACACCCGACTGTAAGGCATGTACTGGCACAAAGGATCAAGCCAGTGACGATAACTGTATTTACCTTTGCAGAAATTGTTGCTAGACTGGGTCAAGTCCAGGTCAATGTGATGTAAAAGAAATATTGATGTATCCGGATATTTCTCCTTCTTAAAGCATGCAGAGACCAAACTTTTCTGTTTTCCCCTTGAAATGTACATTTCAGTGTGATTTCTAGAGTTCTACTAGCCATCTTGAGCCCATGAATTGACCAGCCAAGGGAAAACAGAAGCCACCACTGTTATGATGGGAGAGCAAAGAGCTTGGGTTTTTTGAGAATCCTCTAACTTCAATAAAACTGCACACTCTTGATCAAGCACTGTGCCTGCCAGTTTTATGTTAGCTTGACACACACTATAGTCAACTGAGAGGAGGGAACCTCAACTGAGAAAATGCCTCCATAAGATTAGACTGTAGTAATCATTGGGGAAAGGCCTAGCTCATTGTAAGGAGTGCCACTCCTGGGCTGGTGGTCCCGGGTTCTGTAAGATAGCATGATGAGTAGCCATGGTGAGGAATTCAATAAGCAACACCTCTCCATGGTTTCTGCATCAGCTCCTGCCTCCAGGTTCCTTGATGTGGAAGCAGAAGCCAAATAGCCCCTTCTTCTCAAACTTGCTTTTGTTCAATTGTTTCACCACCACGATAGTAACCTTACCTAATATAATTATCATAAATATCCTTATGTTTTAATCCATGAATACTGGGCATGCTTGTCGTTTATCTTAAATATTTCTTTCTGGAAATACCATTCCACCACAATCATGGACACTTTATCTTTGGCAACAATGACACCTTGGGATGAGAACACAGGTAGGTAGGAGGCACTCAGAATTTTTCTTCTAGGTTTCAAAGTTTATTTCCATTTACTTGGTTTTGCTTTGGGACAATGACCATGCTTTTTAGAAGTCAGTTCTCATCATAAAAGAAAAGTTGAACTTGGGTTAGTAACCCTAGCTACTCAGAAGGTTGTGGCAGGACTCAGGGGAAGCCTTGCCTGCATAATGAGACTCTGTTTCAAAATAAGAAGTAAAGGTCTGAAAATGGATCTCAGTGGTAAAGGGCTTGTCAAGCATACGTGAGGTCATGGGTTTAACCCTCTGTATCAGACCCCCCCAAAAAGAATTGCTGTTGAGTGAATGCAGTGGCAAATGAAAGCACCTGTTTGTACTCCTGTTGGCTGCTTAATCTTTATTGCTCTGCCTCAGTTCTCTTATTTATATCCTCTCTGCTTTGTCTCAGATTTCCTCTTCACTCTGCCCACACCTTTGGCTTTGTTCTGCTGCTTGGTTCTTTGTTTGGCATTAGCATCAGGAACTGATGACCAACCAGACCTTCTACCTACAGTCAAAAAGAATTCTGCTCCGAATTTTTACTGCAGCCACTCAGCTTTTCTGTCGAACCCCACCTGGCCCCAACTTCTAGCTTAGCTTTATGTTATTTATCACATTTTCCTGGCTCACTATTGCATACATTTAGGCCAAGTGAAAATGACTGCATATTATTATCCCGCTAGCAGGCCTTGCTCTTGTTTCCCACTGTGTGCCTTGAAAGCTTAAACCCAATGGAGGATGCAAATCTGTTGTTGTAAAATATATATATATATATATATTGTTGTCTTTTACCCCGCTAGGTCCGGCACCGCAGTGCCCCAAGATATCTGTTGGATATCTTAATTCTCAGTCAGCAAAGCCGCTCACCCACTTTGCTCCATCCCATATCACACTGCCGAAGGCCTCTCTCTGAGCCGTCAGCAATCTCTCTACCTATCTAGTTCCCAAGGCAGGTTCCCATGTCAGAAACACACATCCCAACTCCGTGGCGGCCCAGACTCCAGCCACTCATACTCTCTTGAATTCAATTAAACCTCCACATGAAAGAACGCACAACACAATAACCTTTGACCCAATTTGTAAGATATAATTGTCCACTTAAACATCAAAGCCCAGTACCATCCATCCCTTGAGAACATTAATAACAACCTGTGAATACATAGAGCGGAATCTTTACGTCAGCCTCCATTGTCCTGCCACAACTTCTCTCTCTCCTCTCTTCTCTGTTCCAGTCTCCTCTTCTTCCTTCAAACTTCTCTCCCACCCATCCTTCCTTCTCCTCTAGTGACAGGCCTCCTTCTATCCTGTACCTGCCCTCACCTGTACTTTACAAATTCAATGGGGAGGTGGCTCTGGTGAAGTCACCTGATTCCTGAGTCCTTGACTAGGCAGCTGTCCTTGGGGCAGTGGAATTAGCATCAAAATACAGATAACTTCAGGGCAAACCAAAACACAAATCCCCTGAATGGACCAGCTCTTTTGCTTTTCTACCGGGCAGTATCTTCACAAACCAACATGTTTTCCCATATCATTTCACAAACACCTTAAGAACTGGGTCCACATCTTCCCTTTACTTCTCACCTCCTCTAATAGTAAGGCTGCACAGGGAACACCTGTTGCATGGGAGCCACATAGCGTAGTGAGTGGCTAAGCCTTAGCCTTTGAAAACAGGAAAGCCGGAGGTTACACTTGCCATCTGCTTGCTGTGCCAACCACAGGCAAATCACCCAACTTCTCAGAGCCCTTGTTTTCCACTTCTGTAAAATAGAAACAAGAACAGTATATAGAGTTGGGTAGCTTTCTGAAAGAAATAATACATACGGAATACTTGGTACACAGTGTAGCAGAGATTAAGCATCCATAAGGAGATTGCTGTTATTATTGATTGCCTAATACAGTGTGTTGGTGGATTGAGATCACACACACACACACACACACACACACGTGCATACACACGGGTGCATGCACACACACAAATATAAATAGCACTATGTACCTTGTTATATACCCATATAAAAATTTTCTTAGTATCTATAGTGTCATAACAGACATTATAACAGAGTTGACAATGATTCTGAATCTATTTTTGAAAATGTGGTAATCTATGTGTTTATTAATGGTGTTAGTTTCCCTATATTTGGAAAAGTAGCATTAAGGACAGGACTTCTGGTTACCAACATCCAAAACTGACTCCAGATAATTAAATCAGAAAGGAATTTATTGGCAAGATTATGGCAGATCCAGGGTTAGGTTGTAGTTCATGGAGTCATCAGGAAAGCTCTGTAGTTTTCAGGTTCATAAATGGTGGTAAACACAGATAAAGCGGAAAAACATCAAACTGCTAAGATTGCCCTCCCATAAGCCTTCTGTCCCCAAGGCCACCCACTGTGACATTAATGGGTTCTGTTTTCCTAGCATTGGCCTGCTGCAGCCCCCAGGCTTTCCATTCCATTGTGACCACAGAGAATGTTTTCTGAGTGTCTGTATGCCTTGTTCATTTTTCCTCATCCATCCTGTCTAGTGAACCGCACATAATCACACTGGACTCCTCCAGAATGGCTTTAAGTCTGCATTGAGGAGATAGATCCTGTCTCCCACTTGCCTTGGGCTTACATTCTGCAAGCATGTTTAGAGGATGGGCAACTCTTCTCACCGTCCACTAAGACACCGCCCGGAACCTGAAGGAAACAGACCAGATAAACAGTTCTCTGCACCCCAAATCCCGTGGGAGGGAGGCTAAACCTTCAGAGAGGCAGACCGCCTGCGAAACCAGAAGAGACTGCTCTCTGCACATTACTGATTCAGAGGAAAACACGGAGGCCATCTGGAACCCTGGTGCCTGGAGGCCCCGGAAGAGGCGGCGCAGATCTTCCTGGTTGCTGCCACCATGGAGAGCCCGTGGGCAGAACCCGATGGCGAACTTGAGCCTCGGGACCACAGGTAAGACTAACTTATCTGCTGCAAGTGACCTGCCTGGTGAACTCAAGGCACAGGTCCACAAGAACAACTGAAAACCTGTAGAAAGGAAAAACTACAGGCCGAAAGCAGAACACTCTGTCCCCATAACTGACTGAAAGAGAGGAAAACAGGTCTACAGCACTCCTGACACACAGGCCTATAGGACAGTTTAGCCACTGTCAGAAATAGCAGAACAAAGTAACACTAGAGATAATTTGATGGCGAGAGGCAAGCGCAGGAACCCAAGCAACAGAAACCAAGACTACATGGCACCATCAGACCCAATTCTCCCCATCAAAACAAACATGGAATATCCAAACACACCAGAAAAGCAAGATCTAGATTCAAAATCATATTTGACCATGATGCTGGAGAACTTCAAGAAAGACATGATGAACTACCTTAGAGAACAAGTAGAAGCCTACAGAGAGGAATAGCAAAAATGCCTGAAAGAATTCCAGGAAAACATAAATAAACAAGTAGAAGCCCATAGAGAGGAGACACAAAAATCCCTGAAAGAATTCCAGGAAAACACAATCAAACAGTGGAAGGAATTAAAAATGGAAATAGAAGCAATCAAGAAAGAACACATGGAAACAACCCTGGATATAGAAAACCAAAAGAAGAGACAAGGAGCTGTAGATACAAGCTTTACCAACAGAATACAAGAGATGGAAGAGAGAATCTCAGGAGCAGAAGATTCCATAGAAATCATTGACTCAACTGTCAAAGATAATGTAAAGCGGAAAAAGCTACTGGTCCAAAACATACAGGAAATCCAGGACTCAATGAGAAGATCAAACCTAAGGATAATAGGTATAGAAGAGAGTGAAGACTCCCAGCTCAAAGGACCAGTACATATCTTCAACAAAATCATAGAAAACTTCCTAACCTAAAAAAAGAATGCCCATATGCATACAAAAAGCCTACAGAACTCCAAATAGATTGGACCAGAAAAAAAACACCTCCGTCACATAATAGTCAAAACACCAAACGCACAAAAATAAAAAGAATATTAAAAGCAGTAAGGGAAAAAGGTCAAGTAACATATAAAGGCAGACCTATCAGAATCACACCAGACTTTTACCAGAAACTATGAAAGCCAGAAGATCCTGGACTGATGTCATTCAACCCTAAGAGAACACAAATGCCAGCCCAGGCTACTGTATCCTGCAAAACTCTCAATTAACATAGATGGAGAAACCAAGATATTCCATGACAAAACCAAATTTACACAATATCTTTCTACAAATCCAGCGCTACAAAGGATAATAAATGGTAAAGCCCAACATAAGGAGGCAAGCTATACCCAAGAAGAGGCAAGAAACTAATCGTCTTGGCAACAAAACAAAGAAAGAAAAGCACACAAACATAACACATCCAAGTATGAATATAACAGGAAGCAATAATCACTATTCTTAATATCTCTCAACATCAATGGCCTCAACTCCCCAATAAAAAGACATAGATTAACAAACTGGATGGCCAACGAGGACCCTGCATTCTGCTGCCTACAGGAAACACACCTCAGAGACAAAGACAGACACTACCTCAGAGTGAAAGGCTGGGAAACAACTTTCCAAGCAAATGGTCGGAAGAAGCAAGCTGGAGTAGCCATTCTAATATCAAATAAAGTCAATTTTCAACTAAAAGTCATCAAAAAAGATAAGGAAGGACACTTTATATTCATCAAAGGAAAAATCCACCAAGATGAACTCTCAATCCTAAATATCTATGCCCCAAATACAAGGGCACCTACATACGTAAAAGAAACCTTACTAAAGCTCAAAACACATATTGCACCTCACACAATAATAGTAGGAGACTTCAACACCCCACTCTCATCAATGGACAGATCATGGAAACAGAAATTAAACAGAGACGTAGACAGACTAAGAGAAGTCATGAGCCAAATGGACTTAACGGATATTTATAGAACGTTTTACCCTAATGCAAAAGGATATACCTTCTTCTCAGCTCCTCATGGTACTTTCTCCAAAATTGACCATATAATTGGTCAAAAAGCAGGCCTCAACAGGTACAGAAAGATAGAAATAATCCCATGCGTGCTATCGGACCACCACGGCCTAAAGCTGGTCTTCAATAACAATAAGGGAAGAATGCCCACATATACGTGGAAATTGAACAATGCTCTACTCAATGATAACCTGGTCAAGGAAGAAATAAAGAAAGAAATTAAAAACTTTTTAGAATTTAATGAAAATGAAGGTACAACATACCCAAACTTATGGGACACGATGAAAGCTGTGCTAAGAGGAAAACTCATAGCTGAGTGCCTGCAGAAAGAAACAGGAAAGAGCATATGTCAGCAGCTTGACAGCACACCTAAAAGCTCTAGAACAAAAAAAACAAATACACCCAGGAGGAGTAGAAGGCAGGAAATAATCAAACTCAGAGCTGAAATCAACCAAGTAGAAACAAAAAGGACCATAGAAAGAATCAACAGAACCAAAAGTTGGTTCTTTGAGAAAATCAACAAGATAGATAAACCCTTAGCCAGACTAACGAGAGGACACAGAGAGTGTGTCCAAATTAACAAAATCAGAAATGAAAAGGGAGACATAACTACAGATTCAGAGGAAATTCAAAAAATCATCAGATCTTACTATAAAAGCCTATACTCAACAAAACTTGAAAATCTGCAGGAAATGGACAATTTCCTAGACAGATACCAGGTACCGAAGTTAAATCAGGAACAGATAAACCAGTTAAACAACCCCATAACTCCTAAGGAAATAGAAGCAGTCATTAAAGGTCTCCCAACCAAAAAGAGCCCAGGTCCAGACGGGTTTAGTGCAGAATTCTATCAGACCTTCATAGAAGACCTCGTACCAATATTATTCAAACTATTCCACAAAATTGAAACAGATGGAGCACTACCGAACTCCTTCTATGAAGCCACAATTACTCTTATACCTAAACCACACAAAGACCCAACAAAGAAAAAGAACTTCAGACCAATTTCCCTTATGAACATCGGCCTTAAAAATACTCAACAAAATTCTGGCAAAACCAATCAAGAGCACATCAAAACAATCATCCACCATGATCAAGTAGGCTTCATCCCAGGCATGCAGGGATGGTTTAATATCTGAGGAAAACCATCAACGTGATCCATTATATAAACAAACTGAAAGAACAAAACCACATGATCATTTCATTAGATGCTGAGAAAGCATTTGACAAAATTCAACACCCCTTCATGATAAAAGTCCTGGAAAGAATAGGAATCAAGGCCCATACCTAAACATAGTAAAAAGCCATATACAGCAAACCAGTGGCTAACATTAAACTAAATGGAGAAACTTGAAGCAATCCCACTAAAATCAGGGACTAGACAAGGCTGCCCTCTCTCCCTACTTATTCAATATAGTTCTTGAAGTTCTAGCCAAAGCAATCAGACAACAAAAAGGAGGTCAAGGGATACAGATCGGAAAAGAAAAGTCAAAAATATCACTATTTGCAGATGATATGATAGTATATTTAAGTGATCCCAAAAAGTTCCACCAGAGAACTACTAAAGCTGATAAACAACTTCAGCAAAGTGGCTGGGTATAAAATTAACTCAAATAAATCAGTAGCCTTCCTCTACACAAAAGAGAAACAAGCGAGAAAGAAATTAGGGAAAGCGACACCCTTCATAATAGACCCAAATAATATAAAGTACCTCGGTGTGACTTTAACCAAGCAAGTAAAAGATTTGTACAACAAGAACTTCAAGACTCTGAAGAAAGAAATTGAAGAAGACCTCAGAAGATGGAAAGATCTCCCATGCTCATGGATTGGCAGGATTAATATAGTAAAAATGGCCATTTTACCAAAAGCGATCTACAGATTCAATGCAATCCCCATCAAAATACCAATCCAATTCTTCAAAGAGTTAGACAGAACAATTTGCAAATTCATCTGGAATAACAAAAAACCCAGGATAGCTAAAACTATCCTCAACAATAAAAAAAGGACTTCAGGGGAATCGCTATCCCTGAACTCAAGCAGTATTACAGAGCAATAGTGATAAAAACTGCATGGTATTGGTACAGAGACAGACAGATAGACCAATGGAATAGAATTGAAGACCAGAAATGAACCCACACACCTATGGTCACTTGATTTTTGACAAAGGAGCCCAAACCATCAATGGAAAAAAGATAGCATTTTCAGCAAATGGTGCTGGTTCAACTGGAGGTCAACATGTAGAAGAATGCAGATCGATCCATGCTTATCACCCTGTACAAAGCTTAAGTCCAAGTGGATCAAGGACCTCCACATCAAACCAGACACACTCAAACTAATAGAAGAAAAACTAGGGAAGCATCTGGAACACATGGGCACTGGAAAAAATTTCCTGAACAAAACACCAATGGCTTATGCTCTAAGATCAAGAATCGACAAATGGGATCTCATAAAACTACAAAGCTTCTGTAAGGCAAAGGACACTGTGGTCAGGACAAAGCGGCAACCAACAGATTGGGAAAAGATCTTTACCAATCCTACAACAGATAGAGGCCTTATATCCAAAATATACAAAGAACTCAAAAGTTAGACCGGGGGAGACAAATAACCCTATTAAAAAATGGGGTTCAGAGCTAAACAAAGAATTCACAGCTGAGGAATGCGAATGGCTGAGAAACACCTAAAGAAATGTTCAACATCTTTAGTCATCAGGGAAATGCAAATCAAAACAACCCTGAGATTTCACCTCACACCAGTGAGAATGGCTAAGATCAAAAACTCAGGTGACAGCAAATGCTGGCGAGGATGTGGAGAAAGAGGAACACTCCTCCATTGTTGGTGGGGTTGCAGACTGGTACAACCATTCTGGAAATCAGTCTGGAGGTTTCTCAGAAAATTGGACATTGAACTGCCTGAGGATCAGCTATACCTCTCTTGGGCATATACCCAAAAGATGCCCCAACATACAAAAAAAAAAGACACGTGCTCCACTATGTTCATGCAGCCTTATTTATAATAGCCAGAAGCTGGAAAGAACCAGATGCCCTTCAACAGAGGAATGGATACAGAAAATGTGGTACATCTACACAATGGAATATTACTCAGCTATCAAAAACAACGACTTTATGAAATTAAATAGGCAAATGGTTGGACCTGGAAAATATCATCCTGGTGAGCTAACCCAATCACAGAAAGACATACATGGTATGCACTCACTGATAAGTGGCTATTAGCCCAAATGCTTGAATTACCCTAGTTGCCTAGAACAAATGAAACTCAAGACGGATGATCAAAATGTGAAGGCTTCACTCCTTCTTTAAAAGGGGAACAAGAATACCCTTGGCAGGGGAAGAGAGGCAAAGATTAAAACAGAGACTGAAGGAACACCCATTCAGAGCCTGCCCACATGTGGCCCCATACATATAGAGCCACCCAATTAGACAAGATGGATGAAGCAAAAAGAAGTGCAGACCGACAGGGCGGATGTAGATTGATCCTGAGACACAGCCAGAATACAGCAAATACAGGCGAATGCCAGCAGCAAACCACTGAACTGAGAAGCGGGACCCCCGTTGAAGGAATCAGAATGAACTGGAAGAGCTTGAAGGGCTTGAGACCCCATATGTACAACAATGCCAAGCAACCAGAGCTTCCAGGGACTAAGCCACTACCTAAAGACTATACATGGACTGACCCTGGACTCTGACCTCGTAGGTAGCAATGAATATCCTAGTAAGAGCACCAGTGGAAGGGGAAGCCCTGGGTCCTGCTAAGACTGAACCCCCAGTGAACTAGACTGTATGGGGGAGGCGGCAATGGGGGAGGGTGGGGAGGAACACCCATAAGGAAGGGGGGAAAATCCTTCTTTCAGCAACATTTATCATGGCCAGTAAAAGTAGCTGCATGACATACTGACATTTATAAAAAGCTCAGTGACATGCTGAAAACAGTTGCTGTTGCCAGATACCTATTGGCAGACTTAGAAACAGGTCTCTTGGAGCCTGATGGGCAGAGGAAAAACCTCCCTTTTGAAAGGCGCAGCAGATGGTAGCCTTTGCCATCCCTGACAGGGTAAACCAGGAGGAAGCCATGGGGCTCCATCTGGGAAAGAGCCTGTCTTCTGAGGCCAAGCAGTCAATGTGTTTGCACTCTTTACACTTTTTGTGGTGCTCTTTTAGAAGGGCAGATTGTAGACGGCTGGAAAATTCCATCCAAGTAGAACCACACCTTTTATGTTGCTCCACAGCAGATAGGGCAACCCTGAGAACCCCCAGGCACAATATGGCAAGATGGAGCAGTAAGTACCTTCTGCAAAAGGTGATTAGGAAATGGTTCTTAGCAAAAGGAAGAGGCAGTGGCTGTCAAACTCTGATATTTGAAAATGTTTGTGATCTAAGACTTTATTTTCCCTCTGAATCTGATCCACCCAACTAAGCCAGAAAATGTATTCATGAGTGTTTCCATGGCTCTTACTCAGGGGCATGTCATATCCCCTTGAAGACTATTCCTATTTTTTTTTAAGGTTCATTTATCCTTAGCTCTCAGATGTAGATTCTGTGACTGGTCCAAGGTAGACAGTGCTTTCCTGATAGAGCAAAAGAAAGCTACTTCTTAAAAGATTGAGGCAAAGCTGAAAAAAATTTCCATGCCTCCGGTAAAATATTAGTACCTGTTTGGAGTACCTGTTCTGTGGAACAATACAATTTGGTTATTGATTTATTGATGAGAAATAAATGATCAGATACAGTATGATTTGATGGTTTGGGAATCAGCAATTAGCTAGCTGGAGCTCTTTAAAGAATATTTTTCTTAAGGTTTATGAAATATTTAAATTTTAATAAAAAGATTATAGAGTTCATTTTCTTGGTTTGTTTTCATCAGTATAATAAAATAAATTGTTCTATGTCTGAATCTACCTGACATTAAAACATTTATAAATTGTTCTTTGTGTTGTCCTCTGCATTACAAAATTGCTGATCATTTTGTCTTTAAGCATTTTAAGGACAAGGATTTAGGAAATGTTTCCCTTTGTGGCCCCAAAGCTCCTAACATGGCATTCTTCAGCAGCAGGTGCTTAACCCACACACAGAGTTCACCTTTGTCTCCTTTCTATTAAATGTGATGTGGTGGGTTGGCCTTACCTTTTTTCACACCCTCACATGTCTCAAGGAGTCATGGACCAAACATTTTGCCCTTTGTTTCTAAATCTATTACAAAGTTTTGTTCCAAATGATGTCAGTGAAGGCACTTATTAAAGTGCCACGGAGAGCTGAATCGCATTTATGCTGCTAAAAATCATTTAATGGATGAACAACTTGGAAAAAAGAACTCTCACCACCCACGCACATCATGCTAAAACAGGGTAGCATTTTGCACTTGCTTCCCAGCTTAGCCTGAGAAAGACTGCTGATGTCCACCTTTCCCTCCCTTAGCATTTCAACTTCATCCTAGCCAGCTGCTTAATCGTTAAACAGAATGCCACCCTGTCTTTGTATTTCCCAAACCATGTGTCTCTACTGCCAACTGCACATCTTTATAGCAGCCACATGCTTGCAAAAGAATTAAACTCAGAATATTCATGTAGCCTCCGATTAGTGTACAAATACAAAAACATAATGGGGGGATGGGGAAAGAAAACTTCCGTGTTCTATGCTGTTGTTCTCATCGTAAGATGCTCCATGGAAAAGAGCCGAGCAGTGGGCAGAGTCTGTGAGTCCCCGATAACGAGAGCGCCTAACATTTCCGTGGTATTCCCATTTGCTAGTGCGCTGCTGCGGCCACACGCCTGATTGATATATGCCTGCAATGGCACTTTTCCATTTGACACTCTCCCTCTCTCTCTCCCTCTCCCTCTCTCTCCCTCTCTCTCTCTCTCCCTCTCTCTCTCCCTGGGTCGCTTAAACAACAGTCCTAACTTTTGTGTGTTGCAAATATAAAAGGCAAGCCATGTGACAGAGGGACAGAAGAACAAAAGCATTTGGAAGTAACAGGACCTCTTTCTAGCTCTCAGAAAAGTCTGAGAAGAAAGGAGCCCTGCGTTTCCCCCAAGGTAAGCAGGCAAACAAGCGCTGACGGCTTGCCTAGGAAATTACTTCTTTCCAAACTCTGCCTTTCATCCTTCTTGCAGACAAAGAGACAACCTTTAAATACCACTTAAATTTGCATCACTTTAATTTGCATTAATCTGTAGCATGCTAGCCTTTTGGAGGGTTTTGTTTGTTTGTTTGTTTTAAATGAACGGGTCTTTGAAGTCTGTGACAGAGCAGGAAGTGTCCCAGAGAAGCTCGGAAAATATCTTCTGGCTTGATTTCTTTTCAAACTCCGTGTAGTTAGATGTAACTTTGGAATGGTTCTTCTAAGTGACACCATAAAGGGGGACAGAGAAACAACAGCAATTGCCGACTTGGGTTTGTGGAGTCCCGTATCTCCCCCGCCGCCTTCATCCCTCTTACAATGGGGGCACTATTAACGCAGGCAAGTCTGCGAGGTTAAACGTGCGCTATTTACTTTTGTTACTCCTTATGTATGCGGCTGATCTTCTGCCAGGGCTGTGCCGGGAGAGCTCAGAATGACTTCAAACAATAGGCAACATTTATGCCTAGCTTTCAGTGTCACGCTGCTCCTTTGCACTCTTCTCCTATCCTATATTGAGACTTTGCTTCCATGGATACATTCAGAAGTGTCAGGAGAGATGAGGATGGGTTTGCTGTATGATTTTCATTGGGCAAAAAGTCTGAGGAAATGCATGCTGTTTGCCTTGGCCTTATTGCAAGGGGTTATTTTTAGTAGTCGGTTTGTCCCTGCAATATGACCAATGATCCAATACCAAAGATGTGACCAGAAAAGGATGCTCCTGACAACACAGGGACCAGGACCTGGAGGAATGACTCCTACAGATACCTGAGGAATATTCAGAGGGTTCATTCCAATTCCCGAATGCAAGTTCTCTCATTAAATGAACAATTGAGCTGTAGGAGGCCCAGGCATAACTCTCTTGAGGACAGGAAGTTTGATTGTGTACAGAATGTTCATGACTCAGAAAGCACAGTAACTGAGGCTCATTGTAATGGACAGACCCAGATAAGCCTCCGTGAAAGGGCACCCCCTACACACACACACACACACACACACACACACACACACACACACACACACACACACACACACTTTGTTGAGGACCAGGTGGGAAAAAGCAATTTATTTGACAAGTAGAAAATCCCTTATAACTGTCACTCCTAGAAGATATGGCTATTGCAGAGCATGCTTCTCTCCATTCTAATATTAATGTGATTTAATTACAAGATACAGATACAACATGGCAGATCGTTTCAAGACATCATTAGCTACCAGGTGCACCAGGAAACACAGCGATGCTGCAAATATAGTGGTGACTGTAGGTGTCAGCCAAATACATCAGGAACTATAAACTGTCTCATTATGGCATTTAGACTTCATATAAGTGTCTGATCACTTTCTTTTCCCTAATTTTACTCCTGGAAGTGAACTTTAGGGTTCTGTTGGCCAGCTTTCTGTGGAACAGAGGGCACAATTTATGAGAAGTCCCCCCCCGCCCCAATTTTCATAAATAGTAGCCCAAGGAGCATTGTTGAATAAAGTCAGGCATTTGAATGAGGGAATTCACAGCTGCTTTACTAATCAAGAAAGGCTGTAAAAATAATATGTATTGTATTGTAATATTTATGACAATTTTAAAAAACTACTGCTATTAGCAAAGCATTTAAGTGACTCAAAACAATTTTCTTAAACTGATATTCAGACCATTATGTGAAAGTATTTGAACACAAATGCAATATTGTTCATCATTTCTTTTAAAGTACAATTTGATTCAGGTAATGGGAGAACTGGCTAAGGCCTTCACATTATGACTGTATACTAAGCAACTGACACCCACAGATGGAAATATGCCTGTGGAGTTCTCAATCTTAATTTGAGTTCCAATGACACTGTCAAGGGAAAAATAAATCATTTTTCAATACATGTAACAATTTCCAACTCATTTATTTTCCTAGGCCCTTGAAAAATGGCTTTCTCAGAATTACCAGTGGTGACCAGAGACTGTTACTGTCTTGAGAACTCAAAATTTCAATACCATTGTTCTTGCTGGTTAATAATTTATTCCATCATCTTTTTGATAAATATTTATTAAACATTTTCAGTGTCCCTGGCAATATGGTCATTCTGATGGATACAAAGGTGAATGTAATATTTTCCCATAACTTTATTTTTGGTCTGTATGCTCTTTCTGATTGAATCTGGGAAGAGAAATTAATGGGCTTTGCCAATGGGTAATTGGACAAGAACTTTCTGCTTATTAAGAACCATGCAAAGTAGCTGCTAGTGTTTCTAGATTTACTTAAAATACTTATTAGCAGATTTTCTATTTATAATGAAGTGGCTCTCCTCCCCCTTGGCTGTTTGTACCAGATCCTGAGTGTCTCACACTTGCACAGCTAATATGGTCCGGATTTTTCTTGGGGTGGGGGTTGAAACAGTCTGGAAAAAAGAGTAACACATCCTTCCTCAGTTCTGTTGAGCAGCCTCTGGAAGGGAACTGTATGTTATCTGTATCAGAAGATGGGTGAGTCACCTCCCCAGCAGCTGACATCAGGGCTGCTTCATGAATCACCGTATTAGAAACATGCACAGAGGAGGATGCAGTCACTCTCTCCCATCACTTACTGGTCTCATTCCCTAGACTGAGGAAATCAGTGACCTCTAGGCTTGGCCTAAATTTAACAGGGCTCTGGGATAAGTAGTTGGAAGTTGTTCCTCAAACCTAGGTCTCTGTCTGAGCCACACACAGTGCTGCTTTCCAATAAACCAGTATAATGTCTCATCTCTTGTTTAGGTTGCTGGGGGACAAGGGAGTGAAGACATCAAGAGTGTCCTTGATTGGGGTGTTTATTAGCACAAAATGCATGGTAATGGAATTGCCTCTGCCCTCTGGAGTGCCGGACTCATCCAAACTAAGTCACATATTCTTGGTCATTGGCCTTTGTTAATGACACCCTCCTGGCAGGCCAGCAGGAACTTAGTGTAAGGAGAGGCAGGTGGAAGGACTGAGTATGAATACTGAACAGGAGAGGGAAGTAGGGCCATGGGAGGATGGGTGAACTCTGGGGCCCAAATTGCTGTAGCCTGTCTTGGCTGTGATCAGCTGTCATTTCCTCTTTGTGTATGACACTGTGGAACATATTAAAATTTCTCTGGGTTGGTATGTTTGGAATTCCTCTGATGCCCCACCTCACCAACTTAACTGGACAATAAAAGCAAGGTTGTAAGCCATTGAACAGCTGGCTGGCTATATATTTCCCCTCTTTCTTTCCCATAATCTAATACAGAAAAGAATCCAGTTAGACTGGCAGTGCCATGTCTGGGTACTTGTTTCCTGCAATTGCTTCCTCCACCACCTCCTCCACCACTGCACACCATGAAATCTTCCTGGGTGGCAAGTGGCTTCTTTTGTTTGCCACTGCTCTTAGCCTTTCCCCTATGCTTGATCTCCTTCTATTGTGAGTTGCTTTTAGTTCTGCTTTCCAGACAGCCTGGGTCCTGTTCCATCTGGGGAGAACAGCCCATGAGGTCTCCTCATCTCCATAGTATTCCCAGGATGTCATTCTTGGCACAGGTTCTGCTCCGCCGATCGGATATGGGGGCTTTTTTGTAGCCCTGAGCCTGAACCCACTCACAGAGAGGAGCAGCCACGTGGCTCGCCAAGAAAGGGGCTGGAGTGACCCGGGTTGGCAGAGACAAGCATACCATCACAGTGACCGGGACATCTCTGGCGAAGGCCTGGGGGGTGGGAGTGCTATGGGAATGCCTGGATGCACTTTGGCCCACATTAAGAGAAATGTGGTTATTCTGTTTTAGACAGAGAGACAAGTGACTTGGAACAAAGATTCCCAGATCTTTTGGGCCCTGCCCTGCTCCCAGGTTCCTCAAGTTTCTCTTCTGTCTCTCCTCCTCAGACAGAAAGGAGAAACAGGACTCTGTTTGGCCAACAGAGGCCTGATGCCTTGTCAAACCCATTGCTGAAAGAAAGAACTGAGGAATCCCTTCTGAGTTGAGTGCACTGAAAATGTGTGGGGCTTGAGGTGAGAAAGGAGCTTCTCTTTATTCCTTCCTTCCTTCCTTCCTTCCTTCCTTCCTTTCTTCCTTTCTTCCTTCCCCCTTTCTTCCTCCCTCCCTTCCTCCCCCTCCTATTCTCCTTCTCTTCCACCGCCCCCTCTTTCTTTCTTTTTTATTCCTTTACCTCAGAAGAGCAGTTTAGTTCCTGAGTTTCAAGCACAAGGTGCTGGACTTTTCAATTAGAGATTCCCATTTAAGATCTTCAATGTACAACATCCCAAAAGATGCTGCAAATGTACCTGAGAACAAGAGGTATTAAAAAGAAATCCATAAGGCAATGGCCTGTTCTTGTTCACTTCCTAGGAGCTTCAGCCATCTTTTCCAAATTAACTAAAATTAATGTAAAGGACGCAAAAGGCAAAAAGTAACAGCTGAATTAAATTGAACCTTTTCCAGTTAATTGGAATGGAGAAAGAGGGGAGGGAAAAGAAAAGGCAGAGGGAGAGGGAGAGGGGAAGGGAGAGGGAGAGGGAGAGAGAGGGAGAGATAGATAGAAAGAGAGAGACAGAGACAGAGACAGAGACAAAGACAGACACACAGAGACAAAGACAGAGAGACAGAGAGACAAAGACAGAGACAGAGAGACAGTGAGAGAGAACCATCTACCCTTCACTGCCAGTTCTTGGGTTTAATATGAATTATTCCAAACAAGTCCCTAGGCTAGAGGATCTATTTAAAGAAGCCTGGCAGCACGAAGAGAGAGGGTAAAAATACAACCACTCTTTTGTCCATCAAAGGTTTTCTTTGGGAGGACATTAAGAGCATTTCTGTTTTCCTGTCTGCCCCTGCCAGTGGCAGCATTCCAGCTGGTGGTACCCACTCCTCACCCATCAGGTCAACAACCATGAACTCCTCTGATTCCAGGAGAAAAGCAAAGGCTGAGGAATTCTTTAGAAACTCACATATGTGGGCAGCATGCAGGGGAGGTTGGGCCTGGAATGAGTGCATGCTGGCTAGGCTATACAGGTTGTCTGGTGAAACTCACCCCCCACACACATTTTTAGTCGTTGCAGAAGATTGTGCCATTGTGCCGGTGGCATTGTCTGCCTTCCTGTTTGCAAAGTTTCTTTCTCCTATCTCTAACACTACTTTGCTTTGACTGACTACTTCATCAGAGTATCTATGAGCCTGGTGCTTAGGTATATATTACTAAGTGTCCCACTCTCAGGACCATTTTAGCTGTTAGAATCTAGCAGCTTAGAAGAAGTTTACAGTCTGAAACAATTACTTTTCTGTTAGGAAGAGTGCTGACTCAGAAGATTCAAAGAATGGGTTAGTTTAGTTGGCAAGACACCCTGAGTGCTTATAATCAGGATTTCTTCCAATTGAGGTCCATTTCATCCGCGTGTCGAAATCTGGACACGAATGCTGACTGGTAGCTTGGTATAAGATTTTCTTTTTTCCACAAAAGCTAAGACTTATTCAGTCTATTTGCTCTCTTCCAAGGCCTGGCTTGATCCCAACTTTTTTCTTTTAAGCCATGATTCAACCAATTGCAGTATCCTTTAAAATCGAGAGAGCAACAGGTTAAGACATTCAGTGAACCAACAGTCAGAAAATGCTAAGGAGTGATCATTTTAGCACAGTAAAGCAACAATAGGCCTAAACCTGGAGTCTCTTTCCATCCTTTCATCCATAGGGAATAAACAGAAGAAGAGGCAAGTAATAGAAGAATCAACAAGAGAAAAGAAGAGGAGATTATTTTTGATGTTAAACTTGTCTGCTGCCCTTTCAGTTTTCTCAAATAGCTCAGTTTCAGAAAGGCACATGTTCGTTTGCCCGACTTTCTCCCAGAGAAGAATTTGAAATAGCCTTCCTTATGTGAAAAGAGGTAAAGTCCCCAGGTGAAATCATCCCTAAGCTGGACTTTAGGCAAAAATGTAGGTACACACTTTCCTATCATGGACATGATGAATCAAAGGAAGCAAATCCTTAACTAATTTCCAATTTATCCTTAAAACTCAGAGGCATACTTTGGGACTGTGATCCCTTACTCCTCCTCAATTCTGAAAACAGGTTCCTTTTCAAAATTTAAGTGTTACCTTTTAGATTCAGGGTCCAAAGACAGGAGAACTGTCAGTTCTGAATCAAAACAAAAAACAAGGAGAAAGCCCACATGACAACAACTGCAGGGTGATTGGAAGCACAGCCACCATGTTTTTCACATGATGTTTGAACTTGTCTTACCTGTTTTCATGCAGGCTGGCATCCAAGAGTCTTCTGATTTGAATTTTGTATTCAATCCCATCATAGGGCAGAAAAGCCAAATTGCAGGAGCAATGGAAAGATTGGGCTTCTCTCATTGTTTAGGGCCTATTCCTTAGTGAGGACCCTCTGGCTGTTTTGGGAGATCACTTCCCACCATTCCAGAAACCTCCGGGTAAGGAGATTGCAATGCAGCTTTAAAAACACTTTGCTAGACACTTTGAAGAAAAGCCACCACACTCATTTGGCTTCAGAGCAAGAGAGAACTGGGACTGAGCTTGGACTGGTCATCTCTCTTCTCGTAAGACCATGTCAGAGCCAGCAATCAGGGGCAGAGCAAGAATTGCATTATATCAGCATGTGGGTCCCCAGAACACCTTTTCTTTCTACAGAAAGGGTGCATCTCTAGCAGGACTGTGTCCTCTTGGTTGGGTTTCTCAAAACTGTGGATCCCAATACGGTGGTTAATATTGTACGTAACTACTCACTGGTATTTGGCTCAGATCTCATCTCTGTAGGAAGGAGTGAATAATATAAAGGGAACCCTCCCTTCTTGAAATTGTGCCATTTGGGATAAAAGTTGTGGTAGATTTGGGCATCTGGGATATCACTTCTCCTTTTTTTTCTGTTACTGAGACATCTACTGTGTGTGTGTGGTGCTAATTAATTATTTCATTTATTTACATCCCAAATGTTGCCCCCTCCCAGTCCCTTGTCCCCTTCACCTTTAAGGGGATGCCCTATGGGGCGTCCCCACTTCCTGGGGCATCAGGTCTCTACAGGACTAGACACATCCTCTCCCACTGGGTCAGACAGGTCAATCAGTCCTCTCCTACATATGTGCTGGAAGCCTCAGACCAGCCCATGTATGCTCTTCGGTTGGTGGCTTGGTCTCTGGGAGCACCCAGAGGTTCATTTTGATTCTGTTGGTTTTCCTATGGAGTTGCAATCCCCTTCAGCTCCTTTAATCCTTCCCTTTACTCTTTCATAGGGGTCCCTGGTCTCAGTCCAGTGGTTGGGTGTAAATATGTGCATCTGTCTCAGTCAGTTGCTGGTAGAGCCTCTCATAGCACAGCCATACTAGGCTCCTGTCTGCAAGCACAACATAGATAGCATCAGGAATGGGTGTGTGTTCTTATTATTGTTTCATTTAGTTAGTTTGTGCTGTTTCCTTTTTAGACAGAATTCATGTAGCACAGGCTGATCTTAAACTTACTATGTAGCTGAGGATGATTTTGAATGCTGGTATATGAGACTTGCACCACCGGGCTCAGTTTATATTGTGTCCAGGGTTTTATATACACTACTAATTGAGCTACATACCCAGACCAGCCATACTCTGCTTATTTTTATTCCCTGTGGATGAAAGGATAGAACAGAAATCAGAGTTCAAAGCTACTTGTGATTTGTGTCACCTTAGAAAGGCTACCATTGAGCATTTTCTGACAGTACATCAACACATAAGTCATACATGCTTCATAGTCTTGTGGCTAGATTTGCAGAATACGCTAAAACCCCTCAGAGAAAAAGATTTTAACAGAAAGGTGCTTCCCAATACTCTGGTGATCAGATATACTAATTTCTAATTTGTGGGGAATTTATATTCTAGAAGTCAATTACAGTCTAGAAGTCTTAACAGTTTCATCAACTGTTAAGAACTCAGAATTAGTAGTATTCCTGTGGAAACTATAGAAGGTCACAGTGCCTAGTAGAGAATCCCATCACCATAGTCAATGCTCAATTCTTTTAGACAAGTTCAGCCCAGGGTTTGGCCCAAGAATCCTTTGCACAGAGGTTCTACAGAGCCCTTATCAAATAGAGGGACTTATTTTTCATCCCCTGAGACTGCATTAATTCACATGTTCAAGAAGACTGTGCAGGTCCAACCTTCTCTCCTCTCTTCTGTGCCAGAGCCCTGCTCATGGCCCATTAGGCTCTTAGCAACTTGATGTGAGACTATGGACCATTCCTAAGAAATGAAATGACAGGTAAAATTCAGCCTATATCATCACCTTCTTCAAATGGAAGAAGTTTCTCTGATCTTTTCTTTGATGGATGCATTGGATGCAACTGGAAAAAATAGCACAAACTTTAAGAAGTTAAGAAAACTAGAAACTGGTTATCTATACTCACCAAATGATTCTTGTTATTAAGAAGACATGAGCTTGGTATAGTGGCATGCCCCTATAATCTTAGCATTGTAGGGGCAGGAAAAAGAGGCTCACTCAAGAATTCACTGTCAGCTTATCTTACATAGTGAATTTCAGGCTATCTGGAACTACATAGCAAGGCCATGTCTAAAAAGAAGCAAAGAAAAAGCAAAGAAAAACAAGATATTAATAATTTATGAACTACATTTAGTAAATCACAAGTACCAAATCAATTGGATATTGGAGGCTATTTTTATTTCAGGCCACCCAAATGGCCTCATGGAAGAGAGCTTTCTAACAGCTTGGCCTCCTGTTGGCTCAAGCACTTCATTAGAATGTTCTTGGAATCTTGAGTGATCATTAACTCCTTAAAGAAGAAAGGAAGTCTTGCTGTAAGATTTGTTGGGGGAGTATGTAGTCCCAGAGCAGTGCTATATAGTCTGAGAAGCTTGGGAAGAGTCAGACATGATTAGACATGGGCAAAGCTGTGAATTATTACAACCAATTAACTTATTTTATAGATAAGAAAACTAAGTCCCAGAAAAAAAATGACTTGATTAAAGCTCTGGAGCCAATCACAGGAAGGGACAATGCAGCTTGAGGATCATCAGGTCAGCCTCCCTTCTACTGGATCAAGCAACACCAGAATGTTCTCTAGGTCTCAGAATGCAATGAAATATTTGTTCATTGATTTTGGATAAGTCAATGTATGATTTTGAGATATAGAACTCTAATAACTTAGGCTAGAAAAGGTCTGGGGAAGGAGATGTGATGGTGTAGGTAAGTGGGAGACTGGATAACAATGAGAGCTTTCTTTCTTCACAAATGGCTCAAGGTCAGAAGTTTTAGTTATAGTCAAGCTCAAGGTCAAGTCATCCCACTGCACTTCCTCCCCATGTTGTGAAACTATTCAATCTCCCCCCCACACACATTACTGGGTAGGTCCCCTCCACAGTTGACTCATTGCTGTTCCCCATCAAGTGATTTCTCTTCTCAAGCATTTGTTTGAGTGTCCTTATCTACTGTGATTGTGATATATTGCTTCTTTCCTTTGCTGTATTCTTCCTCCTCCTCTTTTGCTTTCCTTTCCCTCTTCTTCCATAACTTCCTCCCCTTATACATTTAACTGCTGCTGTGCAGCTCTGCCACAGATGTCATACAGGGGGGAGAAGTCAGTGTCCTATCACAGAACAGGGGACTATTATTTAATGGCAAAGCTATTTTCCTTGTGCACCTAAAGTAAGCCATTGCTTCCTACTATAGAACAAACACCCTGAGATGAAAGGAACAAGAGCTATATTCCCCTCTACTGATCTTATGAGTGTATCCTTGGAGAGCCAAGTGGGGCTTGCATCTTTTCCAAGTAGCACTGCTTCAGGGTCAGTCAGTCCAGGCTTGGTTTCTCGGCTGCTACTCATGTGCTTCTAGATAGAAATAATCTTAAACCATTCAGTAAATGCAGAGGATGCTTTATACCATCCAACATGCTGTTTACAGTTTATAAATTAAGTGTTGTGGGAAGAAGCATCTGACTTATTCTCCAAGGCATCTCCTTGACTAAATCCCATGGGAATCCTTTAGTTTCCTGGGAAGGGGCTACTTAGCACTTGGCACTCTCTGAATAAAACTCAGAATTTTTTGTATGAAGAATTATCTAGTAGCAAGCTTTCTTCCAGCCTTACAGTTTTAATTCCCTTCTCCTTTTTATATAATTTAATTGCTACTGTGTACTGCATTCTTTACCTTATTCCTGACTCAGATTTTTAAAAATTACAGCATATATCTGTGAATAGTGGTGAGTATCTTTAATCCAAGAACCCATGAGGCCGAGGCAGATGGATCTCTGTTAGTTCAAGCCCAGCCTGATATAAAGAGTTCCAGGACAGCTGGAAGCAGGTGTATGTCTTTGAGCTCAAGGCCAGCCTCTCTCTACAGAGAGAGTCTGTGCTACATAGAGAGACCCAGTCTCGGAAAACAAAACAAAACTACAATAAATAATAAATATTTCTGTCTGATACACTGAGTCCATTCCAAAGTCATTATATTTTACTTACTTCACTACATCTTCTCTTAGATGATGTTCTGCATGCTGGGTATAATTTAGTTGATAAATGAGGAGTATCAATGGGACCATAAAGTTAAAAAGGAAAATAACAGGCCCAGATTTATTACTTATAAACACTGTGAACAAAAAGATATATTTAAGATAGGACCTACTTTTTCCTCTGACCTTTAGCTTTTTAATTTGTTTTAGTTGCTAGGCATTTACCTCTGAGCCTCCGCATGTCAGCCACTAGCCCCTTACCCCAATCCTTGTATTTTATCTGAGTAAAAGTAGATGGTAGGTGCTCAATTCATAAATATATGTGTTGAATAAATGTTTTATGAAAGAAATAGGGAAGGAACACCTGACTATTTCAGGACTGGAAGAGCCCGGGAAAGGATAGATACGGAAATACTGCCCTTCTTTGTCTCACAAATAGGGCAAAACCAAGGTCGTTCTTGGCGCATGACACTTGTCTTAGCCTGTTGCTGGAATCACTTGTGCAAAGCTAGTGCTTTCCTCACTGCCAGGCACAAGGTCAGCCCTGGAGTGAGCTGCTCCCTGGGCACAGCACCATCTCTCACCCAGGAGGCTGCGATATTATTTCAATGAGGATGACAGGTGGGGAAATCTGGGCACCAGTTGTTCTTTTCCACTGGTAGTGTTTGGAGGGTAACTCCAAACTCGGGCATGCTGGCCTACGTGATTCTCCTGCTGCAAAGGGCTCTGCACTGGAGCCATGAGAACGTGGGCTCTGTCCTGTGGCCAAATTCAGGTCTCAGAGACCAGAGCAAAGCACAAAGCACAATGGGGACACAGGACTACTGAGTTCTCTTGTTCAACTCATCATGGGCTGCCTGGCTGAGGACCTAAATCCTGATAGCCAGCATTTGAGTTTGTTCTGTATGGCATAAACAAATAGAACAAAGGAATTAATTTAGTTTCAAGAAAATGCTAGAGGCTCCTGTTAAGCCGATATACACTAGCTTGGCAAAAAACAAGGAATCCTGTGCTAGCATGAATTTTCTTAATTCCTTAGTTCTCCCTTGTACATCCCTGCTCACGGTGCAGATCCTGGTCTGTGCTCACTGCAGCTTGACTCAGTGTCCTCCTTTCTTGACCTCTATTTTTACAAACTCATCTTCAGCACAGCAGTGCTGGCTCATTCAATTTGTATATCTAAAGCAAAACCAAAATGCAGCATGAATCTTAGCTGTTGCCAAGTGTTGTAGTACAGGCCTGTAATTCCAGCATGCCTCAGGATCTCAAGTTGTCTACTTAGTGAGAATCTGTCTCAACAAACAAACAAACAAACAAACAATTGCTTGGCTGGAGAGATAGCTCAGTGATTAAGAGCACTTGTTGGTCTTGCAGAGGACCTGGATTCCTTCTGTTCCCAGAACCCACATTGTGGTTCACAGTCATAAACAACTTCATATCTAAGGCATTTGATGACGTCTTCTGATCTTCTCCAGCATCAAGCATACATTTTATATAAAAATAAACAAATCTAAACAACAAATACTACTACTAATAAAACAAATTCTATTGTTACATTGTAAAGAACTCACTTTTGTGTTTTGAAATTTTGATGAATTCTGTGTTTCTTATCATTGTTTGCATTGTTATTTCAGTGTTAATAGAAAAACTGAAGAAAAATGTCATGGCTCGTATGAATATAATAGAGGCAAAAATCTTAAATGTAGACATAAAGTAATTTGTCACTTTTCTGTCGTTTAAAAATTTATGTATATGGGTATTTGTTCTGCTTGTATGTCTGGGCATCATTGTGTGCCTGGCACCAAAGGAAGCCAGAAGAGGGTGTCAGGTTTACTGGAACTATAGTTACAAAAGATTGTGAGCCTCCATGTAGGTGCTGGGAATGGAGCCTGGGTCCTCTGGAAGAGCAGCCAGTGTTCCTAATCATTGAATCACCTCTCCAGCCCCCTTTTGTTTTTCATAACTAGTTTTGAGTAAAGTTTTTCATGTCAAAACTACAAATCAGTTCACAGGGTTCAGGATATAAGGTTCAGTCAGTGAAATAGCTGCTGCTCTAACATGAGGACCCCTGTGGGTTTAGACCCCTGGCACCTATATCAAAGCTCATGTCTATAACTCTAGCACAGGAGGTCTCCTGATATTCCATGGTGAGATGTGAAATAAATAAAAACTCACATCTCCAGCCCAGAAGCTATCACTAATTGATAACCTCTCTCAAATGAAAAATTGGTTTTCTTCAACAGAGTCTCACTGGGTATACATACCACACTTAACACAGGCCCCATTCCCAGCAATAGATGGCCAACACAAAATGAACTGAATGCTATTTTTGGAGTTTGTTTTGTCTCACAACGCTTTGTCTGAGCATTTTTTTTAAACATTATGGTTTGCAGGTTTGTGTTTTTATGGGAATCTCTGTTTGCAAATGTGTATATCTCTGCATCTATATGTGTTTCTTGTGCTTTTTGTTTGTTTTGTCCTATTCCTGTTTGTTTCTTCTTATTTTATTTTTTATTTACTTATTTGTTTTCTAGTGTGTGTGTGTGTGTGTGTGTGTGTGTGTGTGTGTGTGTGTGAGAGAGAGAGAGAGAGAGAGAGAGGTGTTTTGGGTGGGTGAGGAGGTAGAGGTGGGCAGGATCTTGAAGCTGGGGGAGGGGAGATTGTATAAGAATATATTGAATGGAAAAATCAACTTTCCGTAAGAAAAAAAATGTTCTTTTGCAGCTTTTGCTCATTAAGATATTTGGGCACATGCTTGATCTGTTTTAAAGAGAGGTAACTATGAGCATGTACACAAAGGAAAGTGGTACAAGACTATCTGAGAAGGGGCTATTGCAGTCTTTAGACATACTCTCTGGATATTGAAATGGAGATAGTGGTAGCCATTACTATTCAACACAGGTATTTTGGAGTAAGAGGGGACAGCAGATGCTATTGCTATCAATTCCTCTATCCTATAGGTGAGGAAATGGACTGAAAGAATTTAAGTGATCCGTGCAAGATGCCACAGCTGATTAATGGTGGCATCATGATTTAGTCCAGGTAGGTCCTCTAATTATTGGTCTCTGCCTTTCCTGCAATTTATTTGACTTCCCAGAGACACAGGCTCTCAGCCTTTGATATTGCCAGAGATGCTCTGCTCTGAGATGATCCTATTGCCACTCTTTTTTTTTTTAAACTCAGAATGTCCTGCCCTACACTTGCAAGCTGGCTAATTGCAGCTAAGTTGGTCTGAAGTCAGACTCTATTACAGCAAAATGAATTGGCTTATACCACTTTGAACTTCTTATCTTGATCACATCAATACTTACCCTGTTTATTCAGACTGTTCACGAGTAGGAAGTTAAGGAATTACTTGTACTATAAACAAAACAATCAAGCTTTGATCTGAATTTCTTTGAAATGTTTTCTTTAATTATTCTATTCTGTTGGTTTGGGGTATACCATCAAGTTCTCTCAATTTCCCCAAATGTTTGAACATATTTTTGGTATTCTGTGTCTTCTGGTATAATGAAAACCATCAGCAAGGTAATTTTAGTAGATTCTTAAACTCAGGTCCTTTGACCGGAAGGTATGGTTAAAAGAACAAAGCAAATTTTAGAAAAATGAGTCCAACACAATCTCACTTTAATGATAAGTCTCTTCTCCAATGACCACATTTTCAAATTACACTGTGGGCTTCAGCTACAAAGGTTTTGTAGAAATGTGTGACTCTTGGGAAGTACACATGCATGGCCTTAGCAATGCTGGAGGCCAGTGATCATAATTCCAGTTTCAGATGCAGTTGGCCACTGATGCTGGGTGGCAAGGGCTTAAAACAAAAACAGGATGAACCCTAGAGCACAGTAGTGGAAAATGAGGTGGGTGGGTATAGAATGGAAAATGTGCTCCCTCAGGCCATGGACTGTGTTCATTAGCACTGACCTGCCTCCTCTCCTGCTCTGGAAGCTAATGCTGATACTAAAGCTTGGAGAGAATATGAATAAACCCTCCTGCACCACAAACCAAGGACAGAGATGAGACCACCCAATTTAGTTATCCTCTGGCAAAAACCACATATTTAATCTTCTCCATGGGCTCAAACTATTCTTGCTCCTAGGCACAGGGACTCAACCAATTAAAGTCAACATATGTTTCCACTCAACCATCATGTCCATTTCCAAATGGTCATAAATATGTAGCATAAATACCAAGGTCAGGGGACATGAAATGGATGAGAGCATAAGCTAATAAGGCTCTAGAAACCAGTATTCTTTACCCCAAATGACAGAAATGTTTGACTTCAAACCTCTTGCATTGTATCCATATTTCTGAGTAAATATTTCTGGGGAAAATAATTTCTGCCTTCATTGCAGCTGTGTAGCAGGTACTGTGGTGATCGGTGATCGGTTGCAAGTGAAAGAAGCAAGACAAACTCCTGCATACAAAGGACAATGACAACCAGAAAACGGCAGCCCCATCCTGCCCTGGCCTTGAAAGGGATTGGATCCTAGGAGGTGGCAGCATTTCCGATCTATTGTCCTCTGTCGCCCTCTGCTGTTCTTCTGGAGAAGTTTCCCCTTACAACAATGAGAAATCATGTACTAGCTGCATCCATTTCTATGCTCTCCCTGCTGGCCATAATGGGAGATACGGACAGCAAAACAGACAGCTCGTTCCTGATGGACTCTCAACGCTGCATGAGGCACCATTATGTCGATTCTATCAGTCACCCATTGTACA